>NW_017616830.1:0-2500 GCF_001879475.1 Ipomoea nil | reverse complement strand
CGCATTGGTTGTGAGTCCGTCGCGCCATCGGGTGGAGGAAGACCTCGAGGAGTGAAAGTCCTCGATCAATACAACACCATACCTCTTGCGAGGTGGGTCAGCCCCCAAGTCCGACGCTAAGACAACGCCCGTTGCGCTTGGGCAGATTCGTAGCGAGCGCACAATCATCCTTTAACGGACAGCTTACTAGACGGGTGGACACTGGTGTCGGTAACTTACAAGCCTACTGACGGTATATTGCAGATTCACGGTTGTTTTTTTGCCCAACTTGTTCCACGGCCGTTTTTTTGCATGTCCGTCTCGGTCAGATCCGGACGTGTCGTCGAACGAGTGCTGTGGAGGAAGCCCTCGAGGAATGAAAGGCCTCGAGCAATACAATATTTCTATCCTCTTGCGAGGTCGGTCAACCCCCACGCCCGACGACACGTACGCTGCACTGCGCTACGCTGGGCGGGTTCATTGCGAACGCCCGCCCTCCGCCCCTACGGCGCACCGTAATTCGTTAACGAACAGCTTACTAGACGATTGGACACGTGCCTCGGCAACTCACAACCTACTGACGGTATATTGCAGATTCACGTTTGCCTCGATTGACCGAATTCACGTGCCAATGATGTTTTTTTGCATGTCCCGTCTCCGTCCGGTGCGCCGCCCCGCCTTGCGACTCCGATGGGTCTATGCCGGTCCCCAATAATACGTACGAGCGGCGGGAACACTCGTACGAGGCCTACGGGACGAGGGGGCCCGTCCCAACACGTTCCGAAAAAAGTCGACCGGCACCTCAACTACCATACCCCCCTATAGTAGTTAAAAAAAAAAAACCCCAGTGACAGCAGTAGACACGGTTTGTCCCGTAAATCACACGGTCATTTCGGGTGGTTCCGTGCATTTTTTTTCAAATGTTATTGCATGGTCCTTTAGTTTAGAGCATTTTAACAATGCTTGGTAAATTTCAAAGCGTTTGGATGATTATTTCATTGAAAACGACGATGTCCAAATTTATGCCCAGCTGTCCGCAAAGTTCCTTGTCTGACTTAGCCAAGTATTGGGATTGTTGGGAATGTGAGAGGAATATATGGCATATCGTTTGCCTCACTAATTAAATAGTACAATAAGCTCTAAAACAAATGTATATGCCATTTTGGCACCTGAGAACGACGTTAAAACGACATAGGCCAAGGCATAACACAGAACCGTCCGTAAAAGTACTGGGGTGGCAGGCGGTAAACCTCTGTTGCGTGATATTTTCCGCATCCGTCCGCAACTGTGCGCAATTTGGGCGCCCTCGTTCCGCATAAGTCCGCAACCTCGGCACCCTCGTTCCGCATAAGTCCGCAACCTCGGCACCCCGTTCCGCATAAGTCCGCAACTTGGGCACCCTCGTACCGCAACTTTCCGCAACCTCGGCACCCTCGTACCGCAACTTTCCGCAACCTCGGCACCCTCGTACCGCAACTTTCCGCAACCTCGCACACCCGTACCGCAACTTTCCGCAACCTCGGCACACCCGTTCCGCATAAGTCCGCAACCTCGGCACCCCCGTACCGCAATTTTCCGCAACTTGGGCACTCTCGTACCGCATAAGTCCGCAACTTGGGCACCCTCGTACCGCAACTTTCCGCAACCTCGGCACCCCGTACCGCAATTTTCCGCAACCTCGGCCCACCCGTACCGCAACTTTCCGCAACCTCGGCCCACCCGTACCGCAACTTTCCGCAACCTCGCACCCGTACCGCAATTTTCCGCAACGTCGGTACCGCAATTTTCCGCAACGTCGGCCCACCCGTACCGCAACTTTCCGCAACCTCGGCACCCCGTACCGCAACTTTCCGCAACCTCGGTACCGCCACCCGTACTTTCCGCAACCTCGGCACCCCGTACCGCAACTTTCCGCAACCTCGGCACACCCGTACCGCAACTTTCCGCAACCTCGGCACCCTCGGCATAAGTCCGCACCTCGGCACCCTCGTACCGCATAAGTCCGCAACCTCGGCACCCTCGTACCGCATAAGTCCGCAACCTCGCACCCTCGTACCGCATAAGTCCGCAACCTCGGCACCGTACCGCATAAGTCCGCAACCTCGGCACCCTCGTTCCGCATAAGTCCGCAACTTGGCACCCTCGTACCGCAACTTTCCGCAACTTGGGCACTCTCGTACCGCAACTTTCCGCAACTTGGGCACTCTCGTACCGCAACTTTCCGCAACTTGGGCACCCTCGTACCGCAACTTTCCGCAACTTGGCACCCTCGTACCGCATAATTCCGCAACCTCGGCACCCTCGTTCCGCATAAGTCCGCAACCTCGGCACCCTCGTACCGCATAATTCCGCAACCTCGGCACCTCGTACCGCATGAGTCCGCAACTTAGGCACCAACGTTGCGCATAAGCCCGCAACTTAGGCACCCTCGTTCCGCATAAGTCCGCAACTTAGGCACCCTCGTACCCCATAAGTCCGCAACTTGGGCACACTCGTTCCGCATGAGCCCGCAACGTAGGCA
>NW_017616829.1:7500-10000 GCF_001879475.1 Ipomoea nil | reverse complement strand
GTTGCGCAACGAGGGTGCCTAAGTTGCGGACAGTTGCGGACTTATGCGGAGCAAGGGTGCCTAACTTGCGGACAGTTGCGGAACGAGTGTGCCTAAGTTGCGCAACGAGGGTGCCTAAGTTGCGGACAGTTGCGGACTCATGCGGAGCAAGGGTGCCTAACTTGCGGACAGTTGCGGAACGAGTGTGCCGAAGTTGCGGACTTGTGCGGAACAAGGGTGCCTAAGTTGCGGACTTATGCGGAACGAGTGTGCCGAAGTTGCGGCCTTATGCGGAACGGGTGTGCCTACGTTGCGGGCATATGCGGAACGAGTGTGCCTACGTTGCGGGCATATGCGGAACGAGTGTGCCTAAGTTGCGGACTCATGCGGAACGAGTGTGCCCAAGTTGCGGACTGATGAGGTACGAGGGTGCCTAAGTTGCGGACTCATGCGGTACGAGGGTGCCTAAGTTGCGGACTCATGCGGTACGAGGGTGCCTAAGTTGCGGACTCATGCGGTACGAGGGTGCCTAAGTTGCGGACTCATGCGGTACGAGGGTGCCTAAGTTGCGGACTCATGCGGTACGAGGGTGCCTAAGTTGCGGACTCATGCGGTACGAGGGTGCCTAAGTTGCGGACTCATGCGGTACGAGGGTGCCTAAGTTGCGGACTTATGCGGAACAAGGGTGCCGAGGTTGCGGAATTATGCGGTACGAGTGTACCCAAGTTGCGGACTTGTGCGGAACGAGGGTGCCCAAGTTGCGGACTTATGCGGAACGAGGGTGCCGAGGTTACGGAATTATGCGGTACGAGGGTGCCGAGGTTGCGGACTTATGCGGTACGAGGGTGCCCAAGTTGCGGAATTATGCGGTACGAGGGTGCCGAGGTTGCGGACTTATGCGGTACGAGGGTGCCCAAGTTGCGGAATTATGCGGTACGAGGGTGCCGAGGTTGCGGACTTATGCGGTACGAGGGTGCCCAAGTTGCGGAATTATGCGGTACGAGGGTGCCGAGGTTGCGGACTTATGCGGTACGAGGGTGCCCAAGTTGCGGACTTATGCGGAACGAGGGTGCCGAGGTTGCGGCATTATGCGGTACGAGGGTGCCCAAGTTGCGGACTTGTGCGGAACGAGGGTGCCCAAGTTGCGGACTTATGCGGAACGAGGGTGCCGAGGTTACGGAATTATGCGGTACGAGGGTGCCGAGGTTGCGGACTTATGCGGTACGAGGGTGCCCAAGTTGCGGAATTATGCGGTACGAGGGTGCCGAGGTTGCGGACTTATGCGGTACGAGGGTGCTTTAGTTGCGGAATTATGCGGTACGAGGGTGCCGAGGTTGCGGACTTATGCGGTACGAGGGTGCCCAAGTTGCGGACTTATGCGGAACGAGGGTGCCGAGGTTGCGGACTTATGCGGTACGAGGGTGCCCAAGTTGCGGACTTATGCGGAACGAGGGTGCCGAGGTTGCGGCATTATGCGGTACGAGGGTGCCCAAGTTGCGGTACGAGAGTGCCCAAGTTGCGGAAAGTTGCGGTACGAGAGTGCCCAAGTTGCGGAAAGTTGCGGTACGAGGGTGCCCAAGTTGCGGACTTATGCGGAACGGGGAAACGAGGTTGCGGAATTATGCGGTACGAGGGTGCCCAAGTTGCGGACTTATGCGGAACGGGGGTGCCGAGGTTGCGGAATTATGCGGTACGAGGGTGCCCAAGTTGCGGAAAGTTGCGGTACGAGGGTGCCCAAGTTGCGGAAAGTTGCGGTACGAGGGTGCCCAAGTTGCGGAAAGTTGCGGTACGAGGGTGCCCAAGTTGCGGACTTATGCGGTACGGGGGTGCCGAGGTTGCGGAAAGTTGCGGAACGGGGTGGCCGAGGTTGCGGAAAGTTGCGGTACGGGTGTGCCGAGGTTGCGGAAAGTTGCGGTACGGGGTGCCGAGGTTGCGGAAAGTTGCGGTACGGGGGTGCCGAGGTTGCGGAAAGTTGCGGTACGGGGGTGCCGAGGTTGCGGAAAGTTGCGGTACGGGGGTGCCGAGGTTGCGGAAAGTTGCGGTACGGGTGTGCCGAGGTTGCGGAAAGTTGCGGTACGGGTGTGCCGAGGTTGCGGACTTATGCGGTACGAGGGCGCCGAGGTTGCGGAAAGTTGCGGTACGGGTGTGCCGAGGTTGCGGAAAGTTGCGGTACGGGGGTGCCGAGGTTGCGGAAAGTTGCGGTACGGGTGTGCCGAGGTTGCGGAAAGTTGCGAAACGGGGTGGCCGAGGTTGCGGAAAGTTGCGGTACGGGGGTGCCGAGGTTGCGGACTTATGCGGTACGAGGGCGCCCAAATTGCGCACAGTTGCGGACGGATGCGGAAAATATCACGCAACAGAGGTTCACCCGCCAGCCACCCCAGTACTTTTACGACGGTTCTGTGTTATGCCTTGGCCTATGTCGTTTTACGTCGTTCTCGTGCCAAAATGGCATATACATTTGTTTTAGAGCTTATTGTACTACTTAATTAGTGAGGCAAACGAAATGCCATATATTCCTCTC
>NW_017616828.1:0-32052 GCF_001879475.1 Ipomoea nil | reverse complement strand
GACTATGTGGTCTAATGGTACCCGGGTTGGACTTCCATTTGGAAGGTTACGAGTTCGAGCCTCAGTGGAGGTGTTATTGGTTCTTTGTGTTTCAGTAGGTTGAGAAAGTATATGAACAGATACTATAATGTAATAGGGCAATAACATTCAAAAAAAAAAAAAACTAAAGAAAAGAAAACTCAACAAACGCGTGCAGTACCCGTTAAGGGTGATCGCGATTTAATTATTTAATTAATTTTTACTTTCCAGACAAAAATTCAACGTGGGTTTTAATTGCTGGGATCCTTCTATCAGTTCTATGTAGTGTTTCACACCCTACGTGGAGAACCCACCAGGCACTACCCACATCTTTCTCGACTATTTTAACAGTACATAGCAACACCTTTCAAAAATATTTATTGGAAAAAAATAAAGACAATATAAATTAATGAAATTATTATTATTTATTTAATTTATTAATAATGAGTAATTTTTTTTAAATAAAGATAGGTAGACACATAATTCTAAATTTAAGAAATACATATATATTATTTTTTGTTGTAGCTACTAAATTGTTATGTAATTTAATAACAGTGAAATAAAGTATTAATTATGCCAACTTTGATTGGGATGAGGTTCAAACCTATGACCTTTATTATTAAAATCAATGAGTAAGTTAACGGTGAACTGACAGTAATTAACGAAACTATAATATTTAACGAAAAAGTTAACAGATAATCATATTCATTAAGGATAAATTAAGAAATTTTAAGGAAAAATTAAAATCTTATCAATCTGAGCCCTTTATTTGATTAAAAAATTTGACTGTCATTTTTTCTACCATTATAGGCTTAACTCTCCTGGGCTCTTAATTTTTTTTAGTTTACTGAATCATCTAATTAAAGAGATATGTTACTTCATTATATTTATATTGCTTGTGTAGAAATTTTACGTTACTATCTTTTCTCGAACTAGGACTAGTTTATTATATTTATGTAATTATAACTATTTTTTAATCAATTATATAGATTATTTATATGTATTATTTAAGTAATAAATTTTAAGTTATTACTATTGTTATAGGAATACTGATGATTCAAGAGTAATGTGAACTTTTTGAAAACTCCATATTTACTTTGATATTAAGAGACAGAGGAGGGGCCGAGGGTTGTCAATACTGAATATATTGTTCTCGTTCTTCCCCAAATAGTTATTAGGAGACAAAGGAGGGGTTGTCAATAAATATGATGTTGCCATTTATTGAAATAGAATTCTTGTCAGTAAAAATTCACAAGATAATTATTAGACCATATTAAAAATTTCAATATAAACCCTCGGTGTTCTGATCTGATCTTTAGAAAAAAAATAAAGTGAAATTTCAATATATATATATATATATATATATATATATTATATACTTCTTCTGGGTGAAAATGTGGTGAGAATTGAACGGAGCCGTTAATTTAATCTATATCAACAGCGGTTCAAACTAGAGGATTTTATTTTTTAAATGCACTTATTGGCAACATGGATGATGCAAATCATAAGTGTTTCGAAATGAAGCACCTTAAGCTATGATCTTACACACCTAACGCTATAAACTTATACACTTTAAGTTATAAACTTATGGACCTTAAGCTTTGAACTTACGCACCTTAAGATGTGACCTTACGCAAAATGACCATAATGCCACCGCGTTTTTAATTGTTCTTCATTCTGAACTATTGATTTTAACAAGATCAAAGGTTGTGATTAATCCGCAAGTTTTACCTGAAAGAAGCTTCGCACTGATATTATATATATATATATATATATATATATATATATATATATATATATATAGCAAATTACACTTTTGGTCCTATGACTATAGGGTATGTTAATTTCGATCCGTGACTTTTAAAGCTAACAATTTAGTCATTTAATTATGTTTTTTTTAGCAGATTTGGTCTCCCGCTTACCGGTGGAAATTGGCCGGAAAAACTTAAAAATTTTTTAAATTTTTTTATTCATGAGGGTAAAATGGTCATTTAATCCTCATTTTTTCTTCCTTTCTGCTCCTGCGACGAACTGGGGGCTCCTGCGACGAACTGCCATAACCCAGGGAAAGAAACATACCAGAATGAATACAATTTCTTCTCCTTTGTCGATCAATGGCATTTAGAGAGTTGATTCATGTTTTCCGACATTGTATTTTACGATCATTTCTATCATCATCCTCAATATATCTTTTACCATTATATTTTCCGATCGGTCGCCAAAAAAACGTTTAAAAGTCGGAAACAAATTCGAATCTAAAGTCGTGCAGAGTTGATTTTGTTATCTCTGGCGGTTATAATTAATCCTTGTTTGTCTCAGCTTTATCCCAAATTCTACCGCCGGAGCTGCACGCGTTTTGACCAAATCATGCAAGACACCACCACCAAGCAGATCGTTTCCCCACCACGCGCCGGCTCTTCCGCTCATCTCTCCACCAAACAAGAGCTCGACGCCAACATCACCCCCCCCTCCCCGGCGACGGCTTCGAAGTGGTCATCCGCACCAAGACCACACTCTGGAACTTGTTACCCTGGCATCATCTCCAGTTGCCAGAGTGAAATGCCCCATCTGTTCTGCAAAAATAATCATACATTCTCTACCATTTATGATCCCAATCTCTTTTCTCTTAGAATCAACTTCCTCTGTCAGGAATTATTGCCAGAACACATCGTTCCTTTCCACGACGGGCACCGCCGCCGTAGAACTCCTTCCCTCTAACCGATCTTTCAATCTATCAACATCTACGGCACAATTCCAAGTAGCGTTAGGATTTCCATCGGCGCCGGGGTGTTTGGTATGAAAAGATGAAATTTATGAAGGAATCCATGTTGTTAACCAGCTCCAAATGGCCATTGGAAACAGGCATCGGAATATGACATGTCGTATTACCCTCAGTTCGCCCAGGCATTAAAAAATGTTTGCGTAAATTATTAGCAGGTGAGAATCCGGCCAGCAGGTGAAGAAAGGAGAGGAAAGGAACTTGAAATGACCAATTTAACCCCATCATTAAATAATGAAAATGTTTTACGTTTTTTCCGGTAACTTTTGGCCGGTGATTTGACCGGTAGGACCAAATGTGCTAAAAATTGCATAGTTACGGGACTAAATTGTTAGTTTTTAAAGTCAAATACTGAAATTAACACGCCTCCTATAGTCATAGGACAAAAGTATAATTTGCTATATATATATATATATATATATATATATATATATATATATATATATATATATATATATATATATATATATATAATTTCTAAAAACATAATAAGTCTCAATCAAAGTTATATCCTCATTTATGTCCATGTTTTTAATGCTTCTTATTTTGTACATTGTGCTTTTAGAGTTGTACTTTATCATTTTTTGGACAAAAATATCCCTACAGTTATAACTTCCGTTATCTTTTCCATTATTGTTACCATGTACATGCATTCACCATATATTTTATTATATTTGTAGACATGATATATTGGATTATTATAATAAATAAATTTGATTTCATATAGATTTTAATTAGTAGGGATTTGTTAGTTATTTTAAAATATATAAATATTGGACAAATGTTTTTGCGCATCGCGCATAGAAAATACTAGTGTATATATATATATATATATATATATATATATATATATATATATATATTAGTAAAATCTATTATAATCAAGTTACTTTTAACAAAAAAAATTAAATATACCGACTAATTAATAGTCATCAATATCACATTAAGAAGAATTAATTTATTTTAATTTGAGAATTGTTAGGACCAAGGATTTTTATTTCTACGTACTTATACCAATAATAATAAGACTTATTCTTTAGCACTACTTTATTACAAGTTGAAAATAATTGTTTTGTTGTATTGAAAATAATCAATATTTATTTATATTAATTAACTTTTATACTTGAGTTTTAATGTTAATTACTTACTTTCTTATTTTAATATTAGATATTAATTTAATAGTGCATTTTATAACTAGTATAATATGTAAACATAAATGTGCAATTCCACTACACTTATTCTGAAAAAAAGAAAAAAAAATTGCTTCCACACATGAGGGAGCCCACTGTTCGTATCAGTTAGGTACATACTTTAATTTAGATTTTGCAATATTTGGTGCCTTATTCTACATTTCTCTTTCTAGTCTTTAAGTAGCTAGTTATATCTGCCCTTGTCACGTTCGAATCTGGCAGGATCAGAAGAGGATGGAAAGAAAAGCAGAGATGGAGATCCCATTGATTCTTGAATCTGAAAATGATGAGAGAAGAAAATGTTGGGATGAGGTTTTCCGGCGAAGTGAAGAAGCTTATGGTTTTAGCTGGCCCTTTGATTTCTGTAAATCTTCTGTTAACTTCCCTGCAGTTCATCTCACTCATGTTCGCTGGCAATCGCGGCGGCGAGCTGTCTCTCTCCGGTGCTTCAATGGCCACCGCCTTCGCTTCAGTCACTGGTTTCAGTTTTATGGTCAGCCTCACCGTACCGGAAACTTCAACTGCAAAATGTTTAATTTGTAGTAGTGTTGTAAAAATCGACTTAGACAGTCCCCTAGGCGCCATTAAGTCAAGAAAATTTCAGTCGTAGGCAACTTTTAATTAGTTGGCCGACGATTTCAGTCCTAAGCGGCTTGTAGTCGGCCGGTCGACTAGGCGCCAAGTTTGGCATCTAAATCTCGATACTCAATTCGGCTGAGAGGTTATTTTTGTCTGCTCAGCAGTTGTTCCTCTTCTATATTATTTTAGTCATGTACACAACTAATTGTTGATTAGTTTGAAATTATAATTGTCTAACAACTTATTGCCTTTTGTAGAACCAATTGAGATGATATACTTGAATTACTATAGCCAGCTTAAGCTTAGGGATGGCAACGGAGCGGGATGCATGGGGTGGGAAGTATACTTAGCTTCCAGCCCCCGTCCCCATTCCCAAAACCCCATTCCCGTTCCTGTTCCCGTCCCCATTTACAACGGGGAATTGAAAATAGTCACAATACCCGTCTTTGCGGGGAATTAAGCAGGAATGGAGATTCTCTATTGCCGGTCAACTCTTAGTCAAAATTTTAAATTAGTTTAATTTTAAATTTTAAAAATTAAAAACCTAAATGTTATATATATATATAATTTTTAAATTATAATAATTTTACTAGAACAAGGTGGGCGGAAAGGGTATCTCCATTCTTGACTGGAAATTACATACATTTTCGTTTCTTGTTCTCCCAAACTTTTTCCCATCATCATTCTGATTAGGGCCATCCCAACAGGAATGGAACAAATTGTCATCCTTAACTTAAGCGCTAGACACCTTGGGGGCTTGACTAGCGCCTAGTGCCTTCTGGCTTCTGCAAAATTGATTTGTACTTGTTTTCAAGTGCAGTAATAATGAATTAACTATGGATCTCGTGTTTGTTTAACCAAAACCAGAGAGGATTGGCAGGCGCTTTGGATACATTATGCGGTCAATCATACGGCGCCAAACAGTACCAAATGCTGGGAATCTTTATGCAGAGAGGAATGCTAGTGATGCTTCTAGTCTGCATTCCGGTGGCCGGCGTTTGGGCCTACACCGACCGGATCCTCAGTTTGTGCGGCCAAGATCCGGAGATATCTGACGCCGCCGGCGAGTACGCTCGGTTTCTGATACCCTCCATTTTCCCGTACGCAATCCTGCGGTGTTTCGTCTCATTTCTACAGGCCCAAAACAACGTTGTCCCCATGATGTTCACGGTAGGAATCGCCGCTCTGGTGCATGTGCTCAGCTGTTGGGTTTTGGTGTTCAAATCTGGGATGGGCTTCACCGGTGCTGCCATGGCTAATGCCATATCTTACTGGGTTAATGTAGTGTTGTTGGGTGTTTATGTGAGGGTTTCTCCTTCTTGTAAAGAAACCATGGACAGGGTTTTCCAAGGATATGTTTCATGATATCATCAAGTTTCTTAGATTAGGGATTCCTTCCACTGCCATGCTTTGGTACGTACTTCTCTCCTCTCCAACTTTATCAATTTTTTATTTATACTTCCCATGATGGCAAATTATCCCATGGACCAAAATCTACCTTACATTGTGGATTTTGATTCTAAATAACTGCAGTTAACATATTTTATATTATTTATATTTCTGTAAATACTAATCCAAATGCGGACAGTGATTCCTGTGCGGGCGGTGCGGATTCACCATTAGGTATACAAAAATGCACCAATACATCACAAATGCACCACACTTAATGATGCATTTTGCATACACTTTGTGGTGCATTTATGCGTACTTAATGGTGAGTGACCGCACTGTTCGCACGAGAACCTAACTTTAACATTTTAATTACAGACACTTAACATAGTAATTGTAGACAAATAATATATGTTAACTGCAGACACATAATATTTTTACATACAGTATATTATGTGTCTTGCAATTAACATATATTATTTGTATGTAGTTGACATGTTATATACTTTCAATTTATTTACAAACGCATAAACTGTTAACTACATGTAAAGAATATGTCAAATTGTAAACACATCATTTTTGGATAAGAATTCACAATACAATATAAACTCTAATCCATTATATAACAATTATCCCATGACCTAACCGGCCAATTTTTCTAAAGATGTTTGTGTGTATGTGTGGTAAGTGTAGCTTAGAGAATTGGTCATTCGAGCTGATGGTTTTGTTATGTGGGTTTCTTCCAAATCCTAAGCTGGAAACTTCAGTTCTTTCTATAACGTAAGTCAATTACTTTAATATACAATTTCATTTTTTTTTTTAAATACTCTCTCCCGAATAAGAGCACAACTTGATTTAGTATTATATTTATGGGATAATTGTAAAAAATGCCCCTCTATAATATGTCAATTATCAATGTCACCCCTGAATTATGAGTGGTGTAAATGTTGCCCCTCAATTATCAAAAAGGTGCCACATATAGCCCCTCCCGTAACGGACATGTGGTTCCCCGTTAGTGTACGACACCGTTAAGTCGAAGTAAATATGTAATTTAGTTGTTTTTCCCCTCTCTCGATTCGAAGTACCAGCAATGGACAGCGGTGGGGAACCACATGTCCGTTACGGGAGGGGCTATATGTGCACCATTTTGATAATTGAGGGGCAACATTTACACCACTCATAATTCAGGGATGACATTGATAATTGACATATTATAGAGGGGCATTTTTTTTTTACAATTTTTCCTATATTTATTAATATAAGTATTACATTTAATCTTGACTTGACCCGTCTCACAAACACCAAGAATCCGTAATACGGTCTCACACAAGATTTTGCTTTACATTTATTATTACATTGAACACCATCAAAATTGAATATGCCCATAAGTTACATTCGCACGTTTTGGAACAATAGATGCAAGTTGGAACCACATTTGGTCCCCCCATGCCAGCTCTCTTGTTGCTATTAAATTAGTAGCTAACTGGCGAGCTAGGCTGGATTTCGGATTGTGCAACAACACAGAGCCTCAAATTTTAGAAGGCTGAATATTTAATTTTTACCTAGCTAGTTAAAATATTAAAATAAAATAAAATTGCAATTAATCTTAAAAAATTTTATGGAAAAATAGTAGAAATACAATTTTATGGTATTTTTCATCTTTGAGGTTGAAGGTTCAAATCCTCTATTGGCACATCTTCTATTTTTTATTTATCCTTTAGCCTTTTTTTTAAAAAAAAATTCTTCGCATACATTATTATTATTATTATTATTATTATTGTTGTTGTTGTTGTTGTTGTTGTTGTTGTTGTTGTTATTATTATTATTTTTATTGCCTTTTTTTAATTCTTTGCGCACAGCATTATTGTTATTATTATTACCATTATTATTATTGTTATTATTGTAATTTATTCAATAATATGTCTTTTGTGATTCTTTTTGCCCACACAAATATTTTATCACCTTATTATTATTATTATTATTATTATTATTATTATTATTATTATTATTATTAAAAATTACGGTATTTATTTTAAAGATTGCATTTTTGGTAGGGCCTCATTTATTTACCAAAATGGAGCTATAAAAATAAAAAAATCGGCCCTATTGTTAACTGGTGGTGTTAATTGTTCTCAGACTAAATACATGCATCATGGTTTATATGCTGCCTATGGGACTTGGTGGCGCTATAAGGTAACTTTCAGTCTTTACCAGCCACTTAGTATGTAGTATATTGGTTAATATCTTGCCATTTGAGTACATCCACCTACAAGATATATTATGGGATGTTTGGTAATAACTGTTAGTTGATTGGATTAGTGGGTTTGACTAGTTGATAGCATTAACTGATTGTAAAAAGATGCTTGGTAAATTAGTTGTTAGCTGATACTCTGATAGCTTATGTAAAATGACTATCTCAAAAAACTTGTCGTAAAGTTGCTTTGAGCAGCTTTTTGAATTTTAGCATTTTAGAGCAATAAACTGTTATAAAAAGCTAATTATTCAAACACTTGCATTAGTTGTTTAACCAAGTCAAACAGTTAATAGTGGCTAGATAAGTCAAAATTGACTTATAAACTAACTATGTTACCAAACAGGGCCTATAGGTGGTTATATCTGATAATCAATCAACATTTGATGATAGTTATATATACCTGATAGTTGATTAACACCTTAAAAGGAGTTAATTCCAAGAATGGCTCATTGACTATCAACATTTATCAATTTTTATATTCGTCTTTTAATTAGACAACAAATGATCTCTTAACTATTGACATTTATCAATTTTTATCTTCGACTTTCAATTAGACCAAAAATGATCCCTTAACTATTGATTATATTACAAATTTGGTCCTTCAGTTAAATATTAATTTAGTAAACATTAAATTTAATGGTAATAACATAAAAATTTGGGTCTTTGCACCCACTAATGATGAAGTTTGCCCAACTCAACAATAAGCTAATTTTTACATTATTACCCTTAAGTTTAATGTTTACTAAATAGATATATATTTAATTAAATAACCAAATCTGAAACAAAATAAATAATCAATGGACCATTTATGATCACACTGAAAGTAGATGATGAAAATTGGTAGATGTCAATACACAATAAATCATTTATGATTTAATTGAAAGAGAACAATAGTTAATATGTCGACTAGGCAGCCTAGTCAATCCCTCAGCCGCCTCGCGCTTGACCTTAATTAATTCTTTGATTGAAAGTCAAAGATAAAAATTGATAAATAATATTAATAGTCAATTGGCTTTTCCTAAAATTAACTCCAATCAATCCCTTACAAATTAAAATTTGTATAGTTACTTAATATGATTTTGGTTAGTACAGTGTACGGGTGTCAAATGAAGTGGGTGGTGGGAGGCCAAATGCAGCGTGGGTGGCGGTGCGTACTGCGTTAGGGTGCGCGGCAACAGAAGGGATTTTAGTAGGCATAGCAATGCTTTCACTGCACAAAGTATGGGGGTATGTTTACACCATTGAGGAAGAAGTTGTAAACTATGCTGGCCAGATGCTACTCTTGCTCTCTGCCTCTCACTTCCTTGATGGCCTTCTATGTATTCTTTCAGGTATGTTTATGTATATTACACCATCTTAATTTGATTTTTCGTGTTTAATAGTACTTTGAAAAGTTAATGTCAATTGGAGTCCTCCGAATATAGTAGTTTTATCACGTTTAATATAATCCTAAACTTTTAAGTTAACCATCTGTAAAAGGATCACGGGTGATTAACTTGAGAGTTGAAAGACCCTAGTTAGTTAAAATTTGAAAGTTGAAAGAGCACGAGTGATTAACTTGAAAGTTTAGGACTAAACGTGACAGAACTACTATAGAATAACAATCATTATATTATGGACAGGGATCAATCATAAGCATTATAGATCATGGTCTAGATTATTTACATTTAACAGATTATGTAAATTTAGTTATTATGTATATTTAATTAATAGTTATGTACATTCAATTATAACCAATTAAATGTACATAATATATTAGTTGTTCGTATATAATTTGGATTAGAGCTCGATGGACCCTGGTCGATGATATAATTTGCATATAGAATAACTTGAAATGATATGCATGATAGTGAGAGACCAAAGCTAACGGAACCAAAATGCTTTTGATCCAAACTAGTATGAAACCCGTGCGATGCACAACCTATAAATTTGTAATAGTTAATGTTAATATATATATATATATATATATATATATATATATATATATATATATTTACATTGTTAAAGTATATTATGTATATTGTAAATAATGGAATTGACACTTACATACATTCATATGGAAATAATTATTATATAAATAAATATCATGCCTTTTAATAGACTATTTTTATATATGGTAATTAATTTCATAATTACAAATAAAAATTCTTAATTGTAGGGAGACTTTTGCGACATTCCAATCTGCAAAATAATTTTAAAATAATTTATTACATCATCTCAAACCTTTTAATATGTTACTTTTAAATTAATATATATAATTAAATTATTCTACCCAATTATATATCTCATTTCTAAATACGATCCTAATAACTCTATATGATGTACGACATATATGTATATAATAATATATAAATATATAAATATAGTATTATCATATTATACCTATAACTAATTAATACTAATACTCCTAATAATAATGATATTAAAAAAAGATTATTTTAATGTATATATCATTTAAATATTAAAACAATATTATTACATAGAATACATGTCCTACACTATTCTATCATAACATTTTGGAGTAAATTCCTTTTTTGGTTCTACATTTATTGCGCGATGGACACATTTTGCCCAATTTTATTAATTTAGCCACATTTTGCCCAGCCTTTCAAAAAGGTGGAAATTTTTGGTCCACCGTTACGTTTGCTGTTAAACAGCCGTGAAGTGGGAGGGCAGTTATGTTCTTTCACATGATGTTCTTCATCAACCTTCAAGTTTCTTGGTCTCTATCTTCCGGTCAGAGTGTAAGTGACCATTCTTTTCTCCACACACTCACTTCCCTCTTTGATCTCCTCGCCTCAAGCTTTTTCAATTTCCATGGCCATGGCCGCCCAAGCCTCTCTCTTCGCCTCACCGCTCTCCATCGCCAAGCCCTCAGCCAACAACGTGGCGACGCCGTAGAAGAAGTCCCTTCATTGCTTCTCCGTCGTCCCCAGGGGACTGAACAAGTCCGCCATCGCGTGCCGCCCCATCTAGGCCATGGCAGAGGAATCCACGGAGGCGCCCACCAAAGAGGTCCCCGTGGGGTTCACCCCGCCGAACCTGGACCCCAACACCTTGTCCCCCATCTTCGGCGGCAGTACCGGTATGGATTCATCCCGTCCCCCTTCTTCTGATTCGATTCACGCTAGAGGCAGATTGCAATCTAATATTTCTAGATGTAGACTCTGCTACTACTCGGAGAACTTGCCCTAGTGTGGCTAGGGATAGAGTTGAGGTTAATTTTCTTGAGCCTTAAATTGATATGGTGTGGATTGAAATTGGGGAAGTAGATGACTCGAGAGGGGTTTTTGGCAGATGATAGAGTATAAGAATATGCCTCGATTTTGCCCAGATTGCAGGAGATTTGGGCATTGGTTGGAGGATTGTCGTGGAAAGGAGAGGCATGGGAGAACGGGGATGGAGGAGATGAATGGAGGTGCGGTGTTGACGGAGGGGATTGATGGTGGTACGGCGGTGGCAGAAGTGGAATCAGTGGCAGCAGAGGAGGTTGTGGTTGAGAATCCAGAGGCGAAGGTGCGATTGCTCAGGCCGTAATCCTCGATTACAACTCTGTCGCTCTGCCGCTGCCGATTCGACTCTGCTTTGCCTGAGGGACAGAGACCACCGGAGAAGGAGAAGAACATCGAAGCTGTTGCTCTGACCTGTCTGCCGGAGACGCCATTGCTTGACGCCACTGCCATCGTAATTGCTCATGCTAGAGGGTTGAAGAAGCATATGAAGAGGCTAAATGCCCCAAAACATTGGATACTGGACAAGTTCGGTGGGGCATTTGCTCCTAAACCTTCATTTGGGCCACACAAAGGCTAATGAAGAACAGCATGTGAAAGGACATAACTGCCCTCCCACTTCATGGTTGTTTAACAACAAATGTAACGGTAGACAAAAAATGTCCACCTTTTTGAAAGGCTGGGCAAAATGTGGCTAAATTAATAAAATCGGACAAAATTTGTCCATCGCGCAATAAATGTAGGACCGAAAAAGGAATTTACTCTAACATTTTGTTTTATTCTGTAGGAAAAAAACTATTTTTTGTGTCTTCATGCATGATATATGTGCTCTTGAAATTGGTTGTTTCACACTATTTGCCATGGTCCTCTCATTTGCTGTGTGCTGTGTTCTTGTATATGCACTCCAAAACCTGCAAAAGAGAAACCCAAAGCCAAAAGGAAGTACTGTTTGTTACCTAATTGTAATTGGTAATAAGGAATTAGGAATAACTTAGAGAGATCCACCTTGAAATATAGATAAGGATAATAAAATTCTATCAACTTTTGGAGTCCTCTCATTTGCTATGTGTGATGTGTTCTTGTATATGAAATAGCATAGAAAGCACTATTGGTACCTTATTCTAAATAGTAATAAGGATTTAGTAATAACTTAGACAGATCCATCATGAAATATAGAAAAATATAATAAATTGTCTATTAGATTCGAAGTAGGAATGACATTTCATCCCCCCATTGAAATGCCTAAGACAAAAAATGTCTATATGTTCATTCTTCAGCACAAAAAAACCAAAACCACCATCATTCAATTATTTAAAATTCAAAATTCAGACACACAAAGATCTCATCCTGATGTTCACAATCCCTTCAGTTTCTCAGTTTTCATAGAATAGAGCTTTTAACATGGTCTCGTATAAACTTATTAATGTAGCCTGATTTGAATTGAGATTTGTAAAAGAACTTACCTGCTGGTCATGGAAGACAACTTCCTTGGATTTGATTATGGAAGACGATTTTCTCTTGGGGATTTCATACGCTCTCATAACTCGCAAGCGAAGAGCGTTTCTAGATTTCATACGCTATCACAACTTCCTTGATAGTGTTTGCATTGCAGAGGATGTGAAATATATATATATATATATATATATATATATATATATATATATATATATATATATATATATATATATATATATATATATATATATCTTAGTAATTGATTTTGATTGGCTGGCTTAATCTTAGTAATTGATTTGATTGGCTTAAACTTAGTAATTGATTTTGATTGACTGACTTAAACTTGGTAATTGATTTTGATTGGCTTAAACTTAGTATTGGCTGTAACTTAGTATTGGATTGTGCGGGAACTTTTTACAATATATCATTTTGCTTTAATATATATATATATAGAGATAGAGATAGAGATATTAAAAGTTAGTTGTTGAAAAAGAAATTAAATTGCAGTTTGTATGAAACCAATTAACCAAGGGAATATATATGTATAAAATTTATGTGGATATGAATGTAATTTCAGGCACAGCGAGAGGATGTGGGTGGCAAAATATTGGTGCAATAGTCAACTTGGGAGCCTATTATTTGCTAGGGATACCTGCTGGAATACTCTTAGCTTTCGTCTATCATGTTGGAGGCATGGTATGTCAAAATATATATCCCAATTTTTTTTTTTTTTTTATTTATTTTTTTTCTTTTTTTACTTTGCACACATTTACTCATGTTAGCTAGCATCCAACGGAGCCCGCACGGGCTTAGCTCATTAGTTTAGTAGACAATGTTTAAGAGAATGTTGGAAAAAAATAGCTTGAAATGGCATAAAATGGCATATTAAGTGGCTATTTTGTGGTACAATTATCAGTGGGGTCCACTTCCGATTTGGGTCGGGTCAAAGTGGATTCGGGTTCTTCGTAGTGAGACGAAGAGATTGATATATTGTACGCTCAAAACGGATAATGGGTGAATGAGATATTGATTCTCAAAGTAGACCCATTTGAGTTGGAAAATGAAGGGAAAAAGTGAGCTTTTGTCCCACATTGGTTTGGGAAGAGGATTTGCCCCACTATTTATACATGAGCTCTTGTTAAGCTTATTAAATTGTATAGCATAGAGGCTCTCTCTCACGCGCAGGGGGTGTAAATCAAATCCCAAACTTTCGGTGTTCATACAAAGCCACGAAATTTCGTGTTGATTATTGTGTTAGTTTCGGCCAAGTGGCCGAAACTATTGAAACTGTAAGTTTCAAAGTCTCGGCCACGTTAGGCCAAATTTGCATGGGAATTGCAATTGCAATTGCAAGTTTCGGCCAAGTTGGCCGAAACTTTGCAAAAGCAGTGGCCGAGATATGCACAGTATACACGAACCAGAAAGCTTCTATTTGTGACTGTTGGGATTTAATTCAGCTGTTATGGGATTAATTCTTTGAATTAAATCCAATTTTAATTTTTGAATTAACACCCATGTTAATGGTTGCTGTTACGGAAGTTGTAGGGGTGCCCCTAAATGCCATAATAAAGGCTATTCACTCCTCAATCCCTATATAAGGAGGGGGTAGAGTGCAGCAGATTAAACAAGCACATTGTGACAAGAACACACAACACAAGAAGTGTTTTCTCTCCTCAAAAACTCTGCTTCTACTCCTTTCTTAAGCCGAACTGTGTTCAAGGCTTTGCTCTAGTTCGCCGGGTTCGTTCGTTTGGGTGCTCAAACGTCGAACCGTAGCGCGTTTTATCCTGGGAAACCTAGGCCACGGCGCTCCTAGCACTTTTGGGAGGTGGCAAATAAGGTTTTAAGGAAAGAGTGGTCTCTTGACTCACGCTAAAAACCCTTATCCAAACACGAGCCAATCTTTCCTTCTTTCGTTTTTGGATTATGCTTCTAAGCAAAAATCCTCCTATAATGTTATAGTTTGGTTGGAATTATAATCTGTGTATTATAAATTCCATTTGGTTGATATGTATATATCTTTTCCGTAGATATTCATGCATATAACCATGGCGGTCTGATTTATATATATATTTGTGTATATATATATATATATATATATATATATATATATATATATATATATATATATATATATATATATATATATATATATATATATATATATTTCGGATATAATATATCGAATAATATTTTATATACTTCGTGTGTGTATATATAAATATTATTTTACGATATTAAATCGATTTTTGGTTCATTATCACCAACAATCTTAAAACCTTATTTGTTTTGATAATGAACAAATCGGTGGAGTCCAAGAGTATTGGATCCGTGAATGTTGCCGGAGGTGCACATTCAAATGGTTGGAACGGCAACGATGTTGCACATTCCGTGATGCCGGTTGACGGCGGCAACGTTGGAAATAATATTTCCATGGGAGTTGCAAAAACACACGATGGTGCTCCGGAGAACTTTGGTTCACGATCCGGTAGACCTGTGGCAAAAGGCACACAATTGGTACCTATTGTGTTGCCTAGTGGATCGGCTAAAAGTCATGAAGGATCCTATGATGGTGTAATGACTACACGGTCCGAGGACTATGGTAGTGTTACCAATGACTTCAACCGTAATCGAAGGAAACTCAAGCGGAAGCTTAGCTTTCAAGAAAATTACGAAAAGAAGGAGAAATGCCACTATGAAGCGAACCGTCATCTTAGTGAAAAGGTTGAGGATAACTTCGCTATGTTTAAGACATGTGGATGGTTGGACGAGTGAGGTCACAACCGAGGTACCCCCGATGTGCGCTATGGACCACCCTTCGTGGAGTGGACGATTGGTAAATGGAACAAGGCACACGGGTTGAAGGATCACTACAAGATATGAATAAGGAAATTAATTTCCAATGTAATTTTCCTATAAATGTTGTAGTATCCTTATGATACATTTTTTATTGTTGAATAAAAAATGAATTGTTCCATTGAGCTATTGAATCATAGTACATACGAATTATTTGATGAAATAATGTTGAATGTATGAAATGATTCAATATGGGTGCGTAATGCATCATGGAGCATTATGTGGAAAATGCTAAAATGGCGTAACGGCCGGAATTAAATGTAACAAGGGTGTTACATGTTGAAATCCCGCAACGAACTTCGGTTCAGGTTCATGTAGAACGATACGGATTTCAAGAATCAATTTGTCAAAAATTGGAATAACTATATAATCGTGAGCGTAACAGCTCAAGTGTTGAATATTTTAAATAATATTCTAAGAACGATTATATGAGTTTGATTCAACTAGTCGGAAATTTGGTTGATTTGTTCTTGTTAATTGTGTTTAATTAACTTGATCAAAATTCCAAATTATACTAGTATGAAATATGATTTGAGACAAATTGTTGGGACGTCAAATTAAGCTTGAGCTTAATGAGAAATGCTAATTATATTGGGCATTGTTGAAATGCTAATTGTGGTGCTTAATAGCACTGGACGTCCGAAATGTTGAATTAGCATTATGCAAGAGGCTAATTAAATTTAGCATTGCAAAAAGTGTTATGTGATTAACACGAAAGGAGACTTGGCTAATTGTGTAATTAGCTAATAATCCTTGTGCTAGGTAGCACTGGAATTATAAATTTAAGCAACCGAATGTTGCTGTGAATTTATAATTTAAAGCAATAGAGATTGCTTGGGAATCGGCACGTTAGTTTGGGAGCAATGATTCGTGCTTGGTATAGCATGTTTCGTGCTTCACTACTAAGCACTGATTCGTGCTTCAATTTCGGAAGCACTGATTCGGGTTTGTGGCCTTTCGGTCAAAACCGAATGGATTCGTGAGGGCTAATTTGTTAGCACCTACGAGATGTGTTAGCGTGTAACACATGTTTATTCTTTAAAGAATAAAAAGGGAAAAACCAAATTAATCGTGGATTAATGCGGTTATGAACGATCGATGTGGTGAATGTGAAACACCTATTGGTGATTTCGGCGCAAGCGATGGTATTGTACTCGAGAGTACGGTACGGTATTCACCTCAATCGAACGTTTTTGCCGAACATAAATATCAAGACGTTGATATGTTCGGGTCTACCTCAAAGTATGTGAGGCGAGACAATACTTTGGACAAGTAAGTACCTTTTAAATAAGGTTACCCGCATGAAATTCTTACGAATTGTGGATACGTAGGATGCTTTCCTACTAATGCCCGAAATGTGGGGGTGTCTTGCCAAAAGTGCGTTTTGGTTCTTAGTACACGAGTCCTACGCTCTGGATGTACATAAGAACACAATAAATTGAATCAAGAAATTCATCGTTCCTTAGAAGATGTATTTCCGTGTAGGTTCAATAAAGGACTTAGCACGTTGAAAGGAACTTTCGGCGTAGCTATGGTTGAAGGGTATGAAAGAGAACCCGAGCTCAAAGCCAGACGTAGCAAGAGAGCTAGGATTGAAAAATCCTTTGGTCCATATTTTCTGACGTACATGTTAGAGTGTGATGCGCACAATCTAACTTGTTTACTAGAAAAGAAATTGGATTTTCTGACATGGTTGTTAGAAAATGAGCCTCGCACATATGTAGAAGTGGTGACTTCTACAGGTGGACCAACCCGAGAGAGGCTATCGAGAGTGAAGTAGATTATATCTTAAAGAATCACACTTGGAACTGGTTGTTCTTCCTCCGAGTTGTAAAACCTTTGGATCCTAAGTGGATCACTAGTCGGAAGACAAAACCGGTTGGTTATATTGAAGTAAAATGGCCAGGCTTGTAATTGTAGATTACATGCAACGCGAATGCCACAGTTACTTCGATATATATTCTCTTGTGATGAGAATGGAATCCATTAGAATGATATTTGCCAAAGTCGTTTAGCGAGACTTGGAAGGTCATCAAAATGGATGTGTCGCTTTCTTAGTATACATGGAACGACCTGAGGGTTTGTGGTTCCACGATGTGAAAAGAAAGTGTGTAATTGGTGAGATCATTGTATTGTTCGAAACAATTGCCTTAGTGTGGCATGTGAGGTTTTGATCGTGCAATGATGACCAACGAGTTTAGTATAAATAAAAGTGACAAGTGAGTCTACGTAACATATACGATAGACGGTGAAATCACTGTTTGTTTATACACGATAAACTCAACGTGGATAGTAACGATCAAATGATCAATTCTACCAGGAACATGTTAAATTCGAGATTTGACATGAGAGGTGTGAGTTTGGCAGATTTAATCTTTGAGATTAAAATTGTGAGAAGACCGTATGGTCTCGTGTTAAGCCAATTTCATTGTGTTGATTAAATCCTTGCAAAGGATGTTAATCAAGTGGCTTGGACACCGTTAGATACTAACGTACAACTAGCCAATAATCACGAGTATTGTACTTCTCATGGAGAATACATTCAGATTATTGGTAGTTTAATTGTATCCAATGGGTTGTACTAGGTCGGACATTGCCTTTGCGGTTAACGAACTCGGTAGACATACGAGTAACCCTAGTGTTACGCACTAGAAGGCAATAGTGGAAGTTATGAGATACTTATGTATGCTTATGACTTTGGACTGCACAACGTGGGATATCTAGCCGTACTTGGAAAGTATAGCACGGATATCAAAGGACGCTAAGTCCATCAAAAGCTACGTCTTTACGTAGGCCAGTGCAGTCGGTTGGACGGAAATTCTCGAAATGATTTTGTGATAGCTAAGATCCGACGGGATCAAAGCTGAGAGCCTTACACTCGTGTCGCGAGCGAGTAGGCCGAATGGCTAAGCCATTATTTCGAGAATGGTCCTAGTGGTGAACTCATACTTCCAATTTGTGTGCATTGCGATAGTCAAGCCAAAATTGGTTAAGTACAGAGTTAAATGTGGAATGGTAAGTCTAGACTTATAAGTCGTAGATATAATACCATTAAACAATTTCTCACAACGGGGGTTATCTCTATTGACTACGTGATGTCAAAAGATAACGTAGCGGCCGCTAACTCGCTAACCCGAGGGTAAGCAAATGGTTGTTGAGAAGTTGGAATGAGGAATGGGTCTAAAGCCCTTGGACTAAAAGTTCTATAGTGGATACCCAACCTAGCTGGCACCTAGGTTCAATGGGACAACTAAATTATGGAACGGAGCGTGTCACTGTGGGGGTCTCGGACTCCCTACCACTCCTCGTTAGAAACAGTGACTCCCGCACGAGGCTAGCATGTTGATGCTTTAATGATTCTTGAGTATGCGGGATACTCGAGAAAGAATCACCTATGTAAGAGAGAAGTGAGGGTCGCTTCAAAGGAGAATTGTTGGGCACAATTCTTTAGAAACTCTCGCAGAACCAGGAACGGTGACCCACGACCAAAATGGGCACACTCATGAGAACAGAGCATGGTTGGGAGGTTCCTGTGTGAGATATGTCATCGTCTACACAAACGGCAGTCGGTTCAAAGACATCGCGTTCTACCGTACAGCCAGTAGAGTAAATATATCTTCACAAGGGAAGGTTCAAAGGGTATAGTGACTCCCTACCTATCCTATGCAGGGATCGACCGTTTGAACACAGTTTTTTCCGATTTCAAAATACCCCGAAAATCAATTTTTCATTCATGTGGGGGATTGTTGGAAAAAAATAGCTTGAAATGGCATAAAATGGCATATTAAGTGGCTATTTTGTGGTACAATTATCAGTGGGGTCCACTTCCGATTTGGGTCGGGTCAAAGTGGATTCGGGTTCTTCGTAGTGAGACGAAGAGATTGATATATTGTACGCTCAAAACGGATAATGGGTGAATGAGATATTGATTCTCAAAGTAGACCCATTTGAGTTGGAAAATGAAGGGAAAAAGTGAGCTTTTGTCCCACATTGGTTTGGGAAGAGGATTTGCCCCACTATTTATACATGAGCTCTTGTTAAGCTTATTAAATTGTATAGCATAGAGTCTCTCTCTCACGCGTAGGGGGTGTAAATCAAATCCCAAACTTTCGGTGTTCATTTTCCAACAAAGCCACTCGGCCAAGTGGCCGAAACTATTGAAACTGTAAGTTTCAAAGTCTCGGCCACGTTAGGCCAAATTTGCAAGTGAATTGCAAATGGCCACGTTAGGCCAAATTTGCATGGGAATTGCAAATTGCAATTTGCAATTGCAATTGCTAATTTCGGCCAGCTTGGCCGAAACTTTGCAATTGCAAGTTTCGGCCAAGTTGGCCGAAACTTTGCAAAAGCAGTGGCCGAGATATGCACAGTATACACGAACCAGAAAGATTCTATTTGTGACTGTTGGGATTTAATTCAGCTGTTATGGGATTAATTCTTTGAATTAAATCCAATTTTAATTTTTGAATTAACACCCATGTTAATGGTTGCTGTTACGGAAGTTGTAGGGGTGCCCCTAAATGCCATAATAAAGGCTATTCACTCCTCAATCCCTATATAAGGAGGGGGTAGAGTGCAGCAGATTAAACAAGCACATTGTGACAAGAACACACAACACAAGAAGTGTTTTCTCTCCTCAAAAACTCTGCTTCTACTCCTTTCTTAAGCCGAACTGTGTTCAAGGCTTTGCTCTAGTTCGCCGGGTTCGTTCGTTTGGGTGCTCAAACGTCGAACCGTAGCGCGTTTTATCCTGGGAAACCTAGGCCACGGCGCTCCTAGCACTTTTGGGAGGTGGCAAATAAGGTTTTAAGGAAAGAGTGGTCTCTTGACTCACGCTAAAAACCCTTATCCAAACACGAGCCAATCTTTCCTTCTTTCGTTTTTGGATTATGCTTCTAAGCAAAAATCCTCCTATAATGTTATAGTTTGGTTGGAATTATAATCTGTGTATTATAAATTCCATTTGGTTGATATGTATATATCTTTTCCGTAGATATTCATGCATATAGCCATGGCGGTCTGATTTATATATATATTTGTGTATATATATATATATATATATATATATATATATATATATATATATATATATATATATATATATATATTTCGGATATAATATATCGAATAATATTTTATATACTTCGTGTGTGTATATATAAATATTATTTTACGATATTAAATCGATTTTTGGTTCATTATCACCAACAATCTTAAAACCTTATTTTTTTTGATAATGAACAAATCGGTGGAGTCCAAGAGTATTGGATCCGTGAATGTTGCCGTAGGTGCACATTCAAATGGTTGGAACGGCAACGATGTTGCACATTCCGTGATGCCGGTTGACGGCGGCAACGTTGGAAATAATATTTCCATGGGAGTTGCAAAAACACACGATGGTGCTCCGGAGAACTTTGGTTCACGATCCGGTAGACCTGTGGCAAAAGGCACACAATTGGTACCTATTGTGTTGCCTAGTGGATCGGCTAAAAGTCATGAAAGATCCTATGATGGTGTAATGACTACACGGTCCGAGGACTATGGTAGTGTTACCAATGACTTCAACCGTAATCGAAGGAAACTCAAGCGGAAGCTTAGCTTTCAAGAAAATTACGAAAAGAAGGAGAAATGCCACTATGAAGCGAACCGTCATCTTAGTGAAAAGGTTGAGGATAACTTCGCTATGTTTAAGACATGTGGATGGTTGGACGAGTGAGGTCACAACCGAGGTACCCCCGATGTGCGCTATGGACCACCCTTCGTGGAGTGGACGATTGGTAAATGGAACAAGGCACACGGGTTGAAGGATCACTACAAGATATGAATAAGGAAATTAATTTCCAATGTAATTTTCCTATAAATGTTGTAGTATCCTTATGATACATTTTTTATTGTTGAATAAAAAATGAATTGTTCCATTGAGCTATTGAATCATAGTACATACGAATTATTTGATGAAATAATGTTGAATGTATGAAATGATTCAATATGGGTGCGTAATGCATCATGGAGCATTATGTGGAAAATGCTAAAATGGCGTAACGGCCGGAATTAAATGTAACAAGGGTGTTACATGTTGAAATCCCGCAACGAACTTCGGTTCAGGTTCATGTAGAACGATACGGATTTCAAGAATCAATTTGTCAAAATTGGAATAACTATATAATCGTGAGCGTAACAGCTCAAGTGTTGAATATTTTAAATAATATTCTAAGAACGATTATATGAGTTTGATTCAACTAGTCGGAAATTTGGTTGATTTGTTCTTGTTAATTGTGTTTAATTAACTTGATCAAAATTCCAAATTATACTAGTATGAAATATGATTTGAGACAAATTGTTGGGACGTCAAATTAAGCTTGAGCTTAATGAGAAATGCTAATTATATTGGGCATTGTTGAAATGCTAATTGTGGTGCTTAATAGCACTGGACGTCCGAAATGTTGAATTAGCATTATGCAAGAGGCTAATTAAATTTAGCATTGCAAAAAGTGTTATGTGATTAACACGAAAGGAGACTTGGCTAATTGTGTAATTAGCTAATAATCCTTGTGCTAGGTAGCACTGGAATTATAAATTTAAGCAACCGAATGTTGCTGTGAATTTATAATTTAAAGCAATAGAGATTGCTTGGGAATCGGCACGTTAGTTTGGGAGCAATGATTCGTGCTTGGTATAGCATGTTTCGTGCTTCACTACTAAGCACTGATTCGTGCTTCAATTTCGGAAGCACTGATTCGGGTTTGTGGCCTTTCGGTCAAAACCGAATGGATTCGTGAGGGCTAATTTGTTAGCACTACGAGATGTGTTAGCGTGTAACACATGTTTATTCTTTAAAGAATAAAAAGGGAAAAACCAAATTAATCGTGGATTAATGCGGTTATGAACGATCGATGTGGTGATGTGAAACACCTATTGGTGATTTCGGCGCAAGCGATGGTATTGTACTCGAGAGTACGGTACGGTATTCACCTCAATCGAACGTTTTTGCCGAACATAAATATCAAGACGTTGATATGTTCGGGTCTACCTCAAAGTATGTGAGGCGAGACAATACTTTGGACAAGTAAGTACCTTTTAAATAAGGTTACCCGCATGAAATTCTTACGAATTGTGGATACGTAGGATGCTTTCGCTACTAATGCCGAAATGTGGGGTGTCTTGCCAAAAGTGCGTTTTGGTTCTTAGTACACGAGTCCTACGCTCTGGATGTACATAAGAACACAATAAATTGAATCAAGAAATTCATCGTTCTTAGAAGATGTATTTCCGTGTAGGTTCAATAAAGGACTTAGCACGTTGAAAGGAACTTTCGGCGTAGCTATGGTTGAAGGGTATGAAAGAGAACCCGAGCTCAAAGCCAGACGTAGCAAGAGAACTAGGATTGAAAAATCCTTTGGTCCATATTTTTCTGACGTACATGTTAGAGTGTGATGCGCACAATCTAACTTGTTTACTAGAAAAGAAATTGGATTTTCTGACATGGTTGTTAGAAAATGAGCCTCGCACATATGTAGAAGTGGTGACTTCTACAGGTGGACCAACCCGAGAGAGGCTATCGAGAGTGAAGTAGATTATATCTTAAAGAATCACACTTGGAACTGGTTGTTCTTCCTCCGAGTTGTAAAACCTTTGGATCCTAAGTGGATCACTAGTCGGAAGACAAAACCGGTTGGTTATATTGAAGTAAAATGGCCAGGCTTGTAATTGTAGATTACATGCAACGCGAATGCCACAGTTACTTCGATATATATTCTCTTGTGATGAGAATGGAATCCATTAGAATGATATTTGCCAAAGTCGTTTAGCGAGACTTGGAAGGTCATCAAAATGGATGTGTCGCTTTCTTAGTATACATGGAACGACCTGAGGGTTTGTGGTTCCACGATGTGAAAAGAAAGTGTGTAATTGGTGAGATCATTGTATTGTTCGAAACAATTGCCTTAGTGTGGCATGTGAGGTTTTGATCGTGCAATGATGACCAACGAGTTTAGTATAAATAAAAGTGACAAGTGAGTCTACGTAACATATACGATAGACGGTGAAATCACTGTTTGTTTATACACGATAAACTCAACGTGGATAGTAACGATCAAATGATCAATTCTACCAGGAACATGTTAAATTCGAGATTTGACATGAGAGGTGTGAGTTTGGCAGATTTAATCTTTGAGATTAAAATTGTGAGAAGACCGTATGGTCTCGTGTTAAGCAATTTCATTGTGTTGATTAAATCCTTGCAAAGGATGTTAATCAAGTGGCTTGGACACCGTTAGATACTAACGTACAACTAGCCAATAATCACGAGTATTGTACTTCTCATGGAGAATACATTCAGATTATTGGTAGTTTAATTGTATCCAATGGGTTGTACTAGGTCGGACATTGCTTTGCGGTTAACGAACTCGGTAGACATACCGAGTAACCCTAGTGTTTTACGCACTAGAAGGCAATAGTGGAAGTTATGAGATACTTATGTATGCTTATGACTTTGGACTGCACAACGTGGGATATCTAGCCGTACTTGGAAAGTATAGCACGGATATCAAAGGACGCTAAGTCATCAAAAGCTACGTCTTTACGTAGGCAGTGCAGTCGGTTGGACGGAAATTCTCGAAATGATTTTGTGATAGCTAAGATCCGACGGGATCAAAGCTGAGAGCCTTACACTCGTGTCGGCGAGCGAGTAGGCCGAATGGCTAAGCCATTATTTCGAGAATGGTCCTAGTGGTGAACTCATACTTCCAATTTGTGTGCATTGCGATAGTCAAGCCAAAATTGGTTAAGTACAGAGTTAAATGTGGAATGGTAAGTCTAGACTTATAAGTCGTAGATATAATACCATTAAACAATTTCTCACAACGGGGGTTATCTCTATTGACTACGTGATGTCAAAAGATAACGTAGCGGCCGCTAATCGCTAACCCGAGGTAAGCAAATGGTTGTTGAGAAGTTGGAATGAGGAATGGGTCTAAAGCCCTTGGACTAAAAGTTCTATAGTGGATACCCAACCTAGCTGGCACCTAGGTTCAATGGGACAACTAAATTATGGAACGGAGCGTGTCACTGTGGGGGTCTCGGACTCCCTACCACTCCTCGTTAGAAACAGTGACTCCCGCACGAGGCTAGCATGTTGATGCTTTAATGATTCTTGAGTATGCGGGATACTCGAGAAAGAATCACCTATGTAAGAGAGAAGTGAGGGTCGCTTCAAAGGAGAATTGTTGGGCACAATTCTTTAGAAACTCTCGCAGAACCAGGAACGGTGACCCACGACAAAATGGGCACACTCATGAGAACAGAGCATGGTTGGGAGGTTCCTGTGTGAGATATGTCATCGTCTACACAAACGGCAGTCGTTCAAAGACATCGGTTCTACCGTACAGCCAGTAGAGTAAATATATCTTCACAAGGGAAGGTTCAAAGGGTATAGTGACTCCCTACCTATCCTATGCAGGGATCGACCGTTTGAACACAGTTTTTTCCGATTTCAAAATACCCGAAAATCAATTTTTCATTCATGTGGGGGATTGTTGGAAAAAAATAGCTTGAAATGGCATAAAATGGCATATTAAGTGGCTATTTTGTGGTACAATTATCAGTGGGGTCCACTTCCGATTTGGGTCGGGTCAAAGTGGATTCGGGTTCTTCGTAGTGAGACGAAGAGATTGATATATTGTACGCTCAAAACGGATAATGGGTGAATGAGATATTTGATTCTCAAAGTAGACCCATTTGAGTTGGAAAATGAAGGGAAAAAGTGAGCTTTTGTCCCACATTGGTTTGGGAAGAGGATTTGCCCACTATTTATACATGAGCTCTTGTTAAGCTTATTAAATTGTATAGCATAGAGTCTCTCTCTCACGGCGTAGGGGGTGTAAATCAAATCCAAACTTTTCGGTGTTCATTTTCCAACAAAGCCACTTCGGCCAAGTGGCCGAAACTATTGAAACTGTAAGTTTCAAAGTCTCGGCCACGTTAGGCCAAATTTTGCAGTGAATTGCAAATGGCCACGTTAGGCCAATTTGCATGGGAATTGCAAATTGCAATTTGCAATTGCAATTGCTAATTTCGGCCAGTTGCGACTTTGCATTGAAGTTTGGCCAGTTGGCCGAACTTTGCAAAAGAGTGGCGAGATATGCACAGTATACACGAACCAGAAAGATTCTATTTGTGACTGTTGGGATTTAATTCAGCTGTTATGGGATTAATTCTTTGAATTAAATCCAATTTTAATTTTTGAATTAACACCCATGTTAATGGTTGCTGTTACGGAAGTTGTAGGGGTGCCCCTAAATGCCATAATAAAGGCTATTCACTCCTCAATCCCTATATAAGGAGGGGGTAGAGTGCAGCAGATTAAACAAGCACATTGTGACAAGAACACACAACACAAGAAGTGTTTTCTCTCCTCAAAAACTCTGCTTCTACTCCTTTCTTAAGCCGAACTGTGTTCAAGGCTTTGCTCTAGTTCGCCGGGTTCGTTCGTTTGGGTGCTCAAACGTCGAACCGTAGCGCGTTTTATCCTGGAAAACCTAGGCCACGGCGCTCCTAGCACTTTTGGGAGGTGGCAAATAAGGTTTTAAGGAAAGAGTGGTCTCTTGACTCACGCTAAAAACCCTTATCCAAACACGAGCCAATCTTTCCTTCTTTCGTTTTTGGATTATGCTTCTAAGCAAAAATCCTCCTATAATGTTATAGTTTGGTTGGAATTATAATCTGTGTATTATAAATTCCATTTGGTTGATATGTATATATCTTTTCCGTAGATATTCATGCATATAACCATGGCGGTCTGATTTATATATATATTTGTGTATATATATATATATATATATATATATATATATATATATATATATATATTTCGGATATAATATATCGAATAATATTTTATATACTTTGTGTGTGTATATATAAATATTATTTTACGATATTAAATCGATTTTTGGTTCATTATCACCAACAGAGAAGAGACCAAGGTTCAAATTCCGACAGCGACAGTGTGAAATTATGCCCAAAGTGAATAGATCTTTTGTGTGCATCGGCATTTGGCCCTGCTTGCTGAGTCATTAAGTCACCATGATTTACATTTCCTTAAATGCTCTGTCGGAGTGTAGGGGGGAGGGGGGCTTGAGTTGGAGATTCAATCTTTTGGAGGAGCTAGCATGCAATGGAAGCCATTAATAGAGGTCCATTTACTTGCGTAGAAGATGAAGAGAAAGAAAGAAAAACGAGGGCCATGAGTAGTTAAGTGCCACAATTATGTTCGAGTGAAGGGTGAGGAGAATATGCACAAATGTAGAAGATTTAGGTGTTGGTGTTAGGCAAGTAAAAGTCTAAGAGAGAAGGGTTTGGATAGACTTTTAAATGTTTTTTTGAAAAAGAGTTAAGGTTTGTGAGTTTAAGTGTGAATTTGAGTAGAGGGTTAGTCATCGGATAAAACGAAGAGTAAAGTAAAGCACTAAAGAGAGAGAGAAATATTTATGGTAGTTTCGAAATTTTTTTTTACTCCACTGATACTTGCTTCTACATATGACAATTTTTAATTTGGATTAAGTCATGAACTCCTTGTCGACTTAGTCTTCACTATCTGATCAATCTCTAGGTAAGGACCAGCCACAAAGTCGCATTGCTAAGATGGTTTTTTAACTCCTTTCAGCAAAGAAATATGGGTGAGGTTGAGGTTGGACTTTTAGAATAAATCAAGATGATTATTCTTTTAGATTAGAATACTTGATAAAGTTTTGAATGATGAATCAGATAGCAATTATCTCTTTTTCAGTAACTTCTTCTAAGCGGGGTCCTCCTTTTATAGACAATGGAGGTTGATTGTCAACTTGAAATTTAAATTTACCATTTATCACTCAACAAGTGATAACCGTCCAAAAGCAAAGCTGTCACAATTTCCAAAAATACGCTGCCAAATCCTTGATTTGCGCTGCCGTGAACCATAAGGTAAATACCGTTTTCCTATCGGTGTATAAGTACACTTTGGTTCAGAAATGCTCCATCTACTTATCACCAATTCATCTTCTATGTAGACTAGTAGCTAGTATCAAACAACTTGACATGTGCCTAACAGCGCAACTCTTTTATCCTTCCTCAAATGAACTCCTTTCGAGGTTGATATATTCATTTTTCTTTGAAAGAGTATAAGTTGGTTTCCATAACAGGTAGTGATTGTAGAAAATGTGCATGATTATGTACTTGTAGCCCTTCGACTGCCCAAACCCTTCAGAGATGACTTATTCTGACTGAGCTTCTTCCGGATGCATTCCTTCAAATAGCATCCCTTGACTAGACTTCCTCCAGTAGAAATGGAAGTTAAATGCGATTAACAATAGAGGGCCGGGGTTTATAAATGCTAATACAAATTACTCTCATTATCAAAATCTATAAACAATTATTTCTTACTATACAATAGGAAAATGATGTTGTCGGCTCAATAAACTGGATATTGGAGGTTTGGATTTGCTTCTAAACAAAAGATGACTAGAGATACGAGTATTTAATTTCTGTGGCAAATTCTTCTTCTTTAATTTGCTTACAAGATGAAAGTAACCAATTCGATCTTCCTTAGCCTTCTCTTAATTATTTCCTAATTTGGGTTCAACTAACCATGCATGTTGGGACAACCTTATTTCCGATCCATTACTTCATCACTGGTCACTCACTTTCTTGTACTATGAGAAGGCATGCATTAGTGACGAGTGATGGTCCTGATTAAGAAGAATAGGTCTAAAACTTTTTGAAAATAAGTAAATCAAACTTGAATGTTTGACTATAAGAGTTAATCTTTCAACAATACCTGGAAAAAGTTATGTTGAAATGTTAACTAAATACTATGCACATAAAAAAAGATACCCCAAACTTCAAATGAGACTTAATTGATCATATCGAATCTAATGTAAAATCCATTATCTTGAACTAATATATAATCTTCTGATAAATTTAGACTGACCCATTTTTGTTTTGATAGAAAAAAAAGCTAAGCTACTTACTCTTTTCATCAATTTGGTTTAGGGACTTTGGTTGGGGATCACAATAGCCCTCTTCGTACAAGCAGTACTGTACTTTATAATTACTTTGCGAACAAACTGGGAAAATGAGGTAAAATATATATCAAACCACCTTTCTATATATCCTTTTCCATTTTCACTTTGGTAACCAATAATTTTTCTCTCTCTCTCTCTCTCTCTCTCTCTCTCTCTCTATATATATATATATATATATATATATATATATATATATATATATATTTTGATCGTCTGATGGATGGAAGTTGGTTCTGAATGTTAATATATTGCAGGCAACGAAGGCTTTTGATAGAGTACACAACACCAAGCATGACGTTGCAGTAGCATGAGGATTGAGGAATATTTTATAGACAAATATTATGTTGTTGGAACAAATAAATTATAGATCATGCATTCATGCAGTGATTACATAAATGTGATTAACGGTCTCCGTAAAATAACCTATGAATTTCCCTTGTTGGAATTTTTAGAATAAAATGACATAGAAAGTGGCTATTTTGTGATACAAATATATGTGGGTACGCTTTCGATTTGGGCCGGACTCAAGTTCTTCGTAGTAAAGAAGAAGAAGATTAATATATTCTATGCACAAAACAGATTATAGGTGAATGAGAAATTGATTATCAAAATAGACTCATTTGAGTTGAAAAATGAAGGTGGAAAGACTTTGTAAAAACACTTGTATCACATTGGTTTGGGAAGTGGTTTGCACCACTATATATTCAAAAGCCTTTTAGAAGCATGTTGACAAGTCGTAATATGCGTGGGGTGGAAAGAAGGTTGGGAATGAAGATTCACGGGGTTGTCCTTCTCAAAGGGTGGACAATCAGAATCGAATGCCGTGAAGTCAAACACAAGCACCTATATGCAATAGGAAGCTAGGAGAAAGCATTGTGCAAGGAAGAAGAATGCAAAGCAAAGAAATGAAACTAGTAAGGATGGTGTTAGGTGAATTGGATTCCTATCCTTGTGTGTGTGAAATGAATCAACATAGGAGTGCAACTAGTGGTGCATAGCCTACGTGAGATGACTCCCAATACCGTTCACCTCTTGGTTTACTAGGCATTTCCTTTGTATATATGGAGCACCATTCCGGCGTAGCTAAGTAAATCAACATTGCAATATGAAATCAAACACAATTAGAGAATGAAAGCAATAAGAGAATACCAAATTGGACTGCAATAGTTGATCACTTCTACAATTGTCCCTTGAATTGAAGGTTGTCAATCTTCTTCTCCAAGAGTTCTTCAACAATGGAATAGGCTAGAGATGACCCAGATTCTAGAAAGAGAAATCTAATCTACTAATTGGGAGAAATTACAAATTGAAATGATATTACAAATTGAAATGATAGATGATGAAGGAAATGTAAATCTATCCTAAGAACCCTAACTAAGAGTGCTAAAATCTGATTTCTAAAGATGGAAAGTGATTGGTTATGAAGTAGTCCCACAACTAGCCTTTTAAATAGACTAAATCCTGAAATTTCCGCGCTGAACTTCACAAAGCACGCCACAACGCGCGTTGTGGAATGCGTGGAACTTTCGGTTTCCCGACAACGCACTTTACAATGCACGTGGGAGCGCGTGCTTTAGAATTTTCCCTTCTTATCTTATGCAAAGTTGTATCCCTTTAAGTTGCCGAACCATATCCACTTGAATCACCTCATTTGGACACTCCTAGCTCAAGATATGATCAATCTACCGAACTGTCGCCGGAATGCCCTACAAATGACAATGTTTTTGCTCTTTTTTTCCAAAGGCAATCCAATTAGTCCTTAATCCTAATTTCTATCAATTTAAGCACAAAATAGGCTCAAAGGTATCCACTTATAGCACAAAATGCCTCCTAATTACCCTATAAAACATAGCATATTTGGCGCTTATCACAAGTTTCAACACTTTAATTCTTGCTCGTCCTCGAGCAAGCTTGCAATAAACTCAATGATCATTTAAGTGCCAAAGATGTTTCTCATGGCAGGCTTAATGTTAACTTAATTCATCCAATGGTCAATCAAGATAAGTGTCATGCCAACGGAGTGGGTGAAGTCCCCGACATTATGTAATAAATATGCTTGTAACACCCCAAAAATTTGAAACTTTTAAAACTTATATAACAAAGGTCAATTCTCATTAAATCCCCAAACAGAGTAGTACTAAACGTACGAGTGCGGGGTGCTATGCCACATCTGAGCTGCAGAACTCAGATGCACAGGCTAAACTAACTAAATATCCTCAATACATCATCATGGCACGCATGCCGAAAGGAAAACTATCTATCTACTCCAAGTTCTTCTAGCGCGCTCTGGGAGCTAATCATCTGTGCCTGAAAGCCAAATATATCTGTTTAGCGAATGATGCCGGTAACCCACTCCAACGCGTTGAAATACATTATAGATAGATATATATAGATATATGAAAATCATTTTGAAGCAGGAAGATATATACTTAAGAGACTCTAGTTTTAAAACCAGGAATAGACTCAGCAAATAGGGACAAGCACATTAATCAAAGATAAATAGTTAAGTAGTGTAAACATCATAAAGAATACGTATCTAAGGTCACAGATTACTTTTCCAATTCAAACACATCATTATCCAAACATCATTCATATCACATAATTATTGATGGCGCACGGGACCAATAGCATGCCCCGAACATGAGGTTTAATGCTTATAGCATTAACACGGCCTCGCAACACCCTACCTCAGTACCGTGGTATGAGGGGAGTTGATCGCAACCACCCCTTTGAGAACCGCTGACGAACTCAACGTCGGACCACGATCCGACAACACGCGCACCCAGTCGTGGATCGCGATCCCTTTTCAAGGGGGACTTACGACCCTACACACCGCCGATGGGTATGCCGGTGGACCATAGCGGATCAAGCCCGACACACCGCGGAGCTATACTCAGTCGGTGGGCGAAGATCCTCGGAGACTATGGCCCTACACACCGTCGTCCCATCACTCGGTGGGTCGCAGCCAGCCGTAGGCCTACACACCGCCCCTGATTACTCGGATCGGTGGACTACATCCTTCCTCGGCTTATTGGCCCTACACGCCGTCCTGGCGCGTTCAGGTCCGGTGGGTCATAGCACCGGCCCATGTGGACCGCAGCCCAAGAAGTGAATCACTGACCGCAGCCAGGAGAATGAACCGCAGCTCATAAGTAGCCAAACAGTGGACCGCAGCCCTATATAATATTTATATACCTGACCGATTGCAACCGGCCTGGTTAACAGTTGGTATGGTTCTCAACCC
>NW_017616826.1:15000-17500 GCF_001879475.1 Ipomoea nil | reverse complement strand
CGAGCGTGCCTAAGTTGCGGACTTGTGCGGAACGAGCGTGCCTACGTTGCGGGCATATGCGGAACGAGTGTGCCTACGTTGCGGGCATATGCGGAACGAGTGTGCCTAAGTTGCGGACTCATGCGGAACGAGTGCGCCTAAGTTGCGGACAGTTGCGGAACGAGTGTGCCTAAGTAGCGGACAGTTGCGGAAACGAGTGTGCCGAAGTTGCGGACTTTGTGCGGAACGAGTGTGCCGAAGTAGCGTGCCTACGTTGCGGACTCATGCGGAACGAGTGTGCCTACGTTGCGGGCATATGCGGAACGAGTGTGCCTAAGTTGCGGACTCATGCGGAACGAGTGTGCCTAAGTGCCGGACTTGTGCGGAACGAGTGTGCCTACGTTGCGGGCTCATGCGGAACGAGTGTGCCCAAGTTGCGGACTTATGGGGTACGAGCGTGCCTAAGTTGCGGACTCATGCGGAACGAGTGTGCCTAAGTGCCGGACTTGTGCGGAACGAGTGTGCCTACGTTGCGGGCTCATGCGGAACGAGTGTGCCCAAGTTGCGGACTTATGGGGTACGAGGGTGCCTAAGTTGCGGACTTATGCGGAACGAGGGTGCCTAATGTTGGCGGGCTTATGCGCCAACGTTGGTGCCTAAGTTGCGGACTCATGCGGTACGAGGGTGGCCGAGGTTGCGGATATTATGCCGGTACGAGGGTGCCCGAGGTTGCGGACTTATGCGGAACGAGGGTGCCGAGGTTGCGGAATTATGCGGTACGAGGGTGCCCAAAGTTGCGGAAAGTTGCGGTACGAGGGTGCCCCAAGTTGCGGAAAGGTTGCGGTACGAGAGTGCCCAAGTTGCGGAAAGTTGGCGGTACGAGAGTGCCCAAGTTGCGGAAAGTTGCGGTACGAGGGTGCCAAGGTGCGGTAGCGAGGGTGCCCCAAGTTGCGGACTTATGCGGAACGAGGGTGCCGAGGTTGCGGACTTATGCGGTACAAGGGTGCCGAGGTTGCGGACTTATGCGGTACGAGGGTGCCGAGGTTGCGGACTTATGCGGTACGAGGGTGGCCGGAGGTTGCGGACTTATGCGGTACGAGGGTGCCGAGGTTGCGGACTTATGCGGTACGAGGGTGCCGAGGTTGCGGAAAGTTGCGGTACGGGTGTGCCGAGGTTGCGGAAAGTTGGCGGGTACGGGTGTGCCGAGGTTGCGGAAAGTTGCGGTACGGGTGGGCCGAGGTTGCGGAAAGTTGCGGTACGGGGGTGCCGAGGTTGCGGAAAGTTGCGGTACGGGGGTGCCGAGGTTGCGGAAAGTTGCGGTACGGGTGGGCCGACGTTGCGGAAAATTGCGGTACGGGTGGGCCGACGTTGCGGAAAATTGCGGTACGGGGGTGCCGAGGTTGCGGAAAGTTGCGGTACGGGTGGGCCGAGGTTGCGGAAAGTTGCGGTACGGGTGGGCCGAGGTTGCGGAAAATTGCGGTACGGGGGTGCCGAGGTTGCGGAAAGTTGCGGTACGAGGGTGCCCAAGTTGCGGACTTATGCGGTACGAGAGTGCCCAAGTTGCGGAAAATTGCGGTACGGGGGTGCCGAGGTTGCGGACTTATGCGGAACGGGTGTGGCCGAGGTTTGCGGAAAGTTGCGGTAACGGGTGTGCTGAGGTTGCGGAAAGTTGCGGTACGAGGGTGCCGAGGTTGCGGAAAGTTGCGGTACGAGGGTGCCGAGGTTGCGGAAAGTTGCGGTACGAGGGTGCCCAAGTTGCGGACTTATGCGGAACGGGGGTGCCGAGGTTGCGGACTTATGCGGAACGAGGGTGCCGAGGTTGCGGACTTATGCGGAACGAGGGCGCCCAAATTGCGCACAGTTGCGGACGGATGCGGAAAATATCACGCAACAGAGGTTTACCCGCCTGCCACCCCAGTACTTTTACGACGGTTCTGTGTTATGCCTTGGCCTATGTCGTTTTACGTCGTTCTCGTGCCAAAATGGCATATACAATTTGTTTTAGAGCTTATTGTACTATTTAATTAGTGAGGCAAACGATATGCCATATATTCCTCTCACATTCCCAACAATCCCAAGTACTTGGCTAAGTCAGACAAGGAACTTTGCGGACAGCTGGGCATAAATTTGGACATCGTCGTTTTCAATGAAATAATCATCCAAACGCTTTGAAATTTTACCAAGCATTGTTAAAATGCTCTAAACTAAAGGACCATGCAATAACATTTGAAAAAAAATGCACGGAACCACCCGAAATGACCGTGTGATTTACGGGACAAACCGTGTCTACTGGCTGTCACTGGGGTTTTTTTTTTTTTTAACTACTATAGGGGGGGTATGGTAGTTGAGGTGGCGGTCGACTTTTTTCGGAACGTGTTGGGACGGGCCCCCCTCGTCCCGTAGGCCTCGTACGAGTGTTCCCGCCGCTCGTACGTATTATTGGGGACCGCAATAGACCCATCGGAGTCGCAAGGCGGGGCGGCGCACCGGACGGAGACGGACATGCAAAAAACATCATTGG
>NW_017616826.1:2500-5000 GCF_001879475.1 Ipomoea nil | reverse complement strand
TTTCCGCAACCTCGGCCCACCCGTACCGCAACTTTCCGCAACCTCGGCACACCCGTACCGCAACTTTCCGCAACCTCGGCACACCCGTACCGCAACTTTCCGCAACCTCGGCACCCTCGTACCGCATAAGTCCGCAACCTCGGCACCCTCGTACCGCATAAGTCCGCAACCTCGGCACCCTCGTACCGCATAAGTCCGCAACCTCGGCACCCCTCGTACCGCATAAGTCCGCAACCTCGGCACCCTTCGTACCGCATAAGTCCGCAACCTCGGCACCCTCGTTCCGCATAAGTCCGCAACTTGGGCACCCTCGTACCGCAACTTTCCGCAACTTGGGCACTCTCGTACCGCAACTTTCCGCAACTTGGGCACTCCTCGTACCGCAACTTTCCGCAACTTGGGCACCCTCGTACCGCAACTTTCCGCAACTTGGGCACCCTCGTACCGCATAATTCCGCAACCTCGGCACCCTCGTTCCGCATAAGTCCGCAACCTCGGCACCCTCGTACCGCATAATTCCGCAACCTCGGCACCCTCGTACCGCATGAGTCCGCAACTTAGGCACCAACGTTGCGCATAGCCCGCAACTTAGGCACCCTCGTTCCGCATAAGTCCGCAACTTAGGCACCCTCGTACCCCATAAGTCCGCAACTTGGGCACACTCGTTCCGCATGAGCCCGCAACGTAGGCACACTCGTTCCGCACAAGTCCGGCACTTAGGCACACTCGTTCCGCATGAGTCCGCAACTTAGGCACGCTCGTACCCCATAAGTCCGCAACTTGGGCACACTCGTTCCGCATGAGCCCGCAACGTAGGCACACTCGTTCCGCACAAGTCGGCACTTAGGCACACTCGTTCCGCATGAGTCCGCAACTTAGGCACACTCGTTCCGCATATGCCCGCAACGTAGGCACACTCGTTCCGCATGAGTCCGCAACGTAGGCACGCTACTTCGGCACACTCGTTCCGCACAAGTCCGCAACTTCGGCACACTCGTTCCGCAACTGTCCGCTACTTAGGCACACTCGTTCCGCAACTGTCCGCAACTTAGGCGCACTCGTTCCGCATGAGTCCGCAACTTAGGCACACTCGTTCCGCATATGCCCGCAACGTAGGCACACTCGTTCCGCATATGCCCGCAACGTAGGCACGCTCGTTCCGCACAAGTCCGCAACTTAGGCACGCTCGTTCCGCACAAGTCCGCAACTTAGGCACGCTCGTTCCGCACAAGTCCGATACTTAGGCACACTCGTTCCGCACAAGTCCGCTACTTAGGCACACTCGTTCCGCATGAGTCCGCAACTTAGGCACACTCGTTCCGCATGAGTCCGCAACTTAGGCACACTCGTTCCGCATATGCCCGCAACGTAGGCACACTCGTTCCGCACAAGTCCGGCACTTAGGCACGCTCGTTCCGCACAAGTCCGGCACTTAGGCACACTCGTTCCGCATGAGTCCGCAACTTAGGCACGCTCGTTCCGCATATGCCCGCAACGTAGGCACACTCGTTCCGCACAAAGTCCGCAAAGCCCGCAACGTAGGCACCATCGTTCCGCATGAGTCCGCAACTTAGGCACCATCCGTTCCGCAACAGTCCGCACTTAGGCACCATCGTTCCGCATGAGTCCGCAACTTAGGCACTAACGTTGCGCATAAGTCAGCAACTTAGGCACACTCGTTCCCCATAAGCCCGCAACGTAGGCACCATCGTTCCGCACAAGTCCGCAACTTAGGCACGCTCGTTCCGCACAAGTCCGCACTTAGGCACGCTCGTTCCGCATTCAGACTGTAAACTGCACTGGCTCATTAAATCAGTTATAGTTGTTTGATGGTACTACTACTCGTAACCGTAGTAATTCTAGAGCTAATACGTGCAACAAACGACTTCTGGAAGGGATGCATTTTAGATAAAAGGTCACGCGGGCTTTGCCCGTTGCGCGATGATTCATGATAACTCGACGGATCGCACGGCCTTAGCGCCGGCGCGCATCATTCAAATTTCTGCCCTATCAACTTCGATGGTAGGATAGTGGCCTACCATGGTGGTGACGGTGACGGAGAATTAGGGTTCGATTCCGGCAGGGAGCCTGAGAAACGGCTACCACATCCAAGGAAGGCAGCAGCGCGCAAATTACAATCCTGACACGGAGGTAGTGACAATAAATAACAATACGGCTCGATCGAGTCTGGTAATTGGAATGAGTACATCTAAATCCTTAACGAGGATCCATTGGAGGGCAAGTCTGGTGCCAGCAGCCGCGGTAATTCCAGCTCCAATAGCGTATATTAAGTTGTTGCAGTTAAAAAGCTCGTAGTTGGACTTTGGATGGGCCGGCCGGTCCGCCCCACGGGTGTGCACCGTCGTCTCGTCCCTTCTGCCGGCGATGCGCTCCTGGCCTTAATTGGCCGGGTCGTGCCTCCGGCGCTGTTACTTTGAAGAAATTAGAGTGCTCAAGCAAGCCTACGCTCTGTATACATTAGCATGGGATAACATTATAG
>NW_017616825.1:5000-7500 GCF_001879475.1 Ipomoea nil | reverse complement strand
TTGTGCGGAACGAGTGTGCCTACGTTGCGGACTTATGCGGAACGAGTGTGCCTACGTTGCGGGCATATGCGGAACGAGCGTGCCTAAGTTGCGGACTCATGCGGAACGAGTGTGCCTAAGTGCCGGACTTGTGCGGAACGAGCGTGCCTAAGTGCCGGACTTGTGCGGAACGAGTGTGCCTACGTTGCGGGCATATGCGGAACGAGTGTGCCTAAGTTGCGGACTCATGCGGAACGAGTGTGCCTAAGTTGCGGACTCATGCGGAACGAGTGTGCCTAAGTAGCGGACTTGTGCGGAACGAGTGTGCCTAAGTATCGGACTTGTGCGGAACGAGCGTGCCTAAGTTGCGGACTTGTGCGGAACGAGCGTGCCTAAGTTGCGGACTTGTGCGGAACGAGCGTGCCTACGTTGCGGGCATATGCGGAACGAGTGTGCCTACGTTGCGGGCATATGCGGAACGAGTGTGCCTAAGTTGCGGACTCATGCGGAACGAGTGCGCCTAAGTTGCGGACAGTTGCGGAACGAGTGTGCCTAAGTAGCGGACAGTTGCGGAACGAGTGTGCCGAAGTTGCGGACTTGTGCGGAACGAGTGTGCCGAAGTAGCGTGCCTACGTTGCGGACTCATGCGGAACGAGTGTGCCTACGTTGCGGGCATATGCGGAACGAGTGTGCCTAAGTTGCGGACTCATGCGGAACGAGTGTGCCTAAGTGCCGGACTTGTGCGGAACGAGTGTGCCTACGTTGCGGGCTCATGCGGAACGAGTGTGCCCAAGTTGCGGACTTATGGGGTACGAGCGTGCCTAAGTTGCGGACTCATGCGGAACGAGTGTGCCTAAGTGCCGGACTTGTGCGGAACGAGTGTGCCTACGTTGCGGGCTCATGCGGAACGAGTGTGCCCAAGTTGCGGACTTATGGGGTACGAGGGTGCCTAAGTTGCGGACTTATGCGGAACGAGGGTGCCTAAGTTGCGGGCTTATGCGCAACGTTGGTGCCTAAGTTGCGGACTCATGCGGTACGAGGGTGCCGAGGTTGCGGAATTATGCGGTACGAGGGTGCCGAGGTTGCGGACTTATGCGGTACGAGGGTGCCGAGGTTGCGGACTTATGCGGTACGAGGGTGCCGAGGTTGCGGACTTATGCGGTACGAGGGTGCCGAGGTTGCGGGCTTATGCGGAACGAGTGTGCCTACGTTGCGGGCATATGCGGAACGAGTGTGCCTACGTTGCGGGCATATGCGGAACGAGTGTGCCTACGTTGCGGACTTATGCGGAACGAGCGTGCCTAAGTTGCGGACTCATGCGGAACGAGTGTGCCTAAGTGCCGGACTTGTGCGGAACGAGTGTGCCTACGTTGCGGGCTCATGCGGAACGAGTGTGCCCAAGTTGCGGACTTATGGGGTACGAGGGTGCCTAAGTTGCGGACTCATGCGCAACGTTGGTGCCTAAGTTGCGGACTCATGCGCAACGTTGGTGCCTAAGTTGCGGACTCATGCGCAACGTTGGTGCCTAAGTTGCGGACTCATGCGCAACGTTGGTGCCTAAGTTGCGGAATTATGCGGTACGAGGGTGCCGAGGTTGCGGACTTATGCGGAACGAGGGTGCCGAGGTTGCGGAATTATGCGGTACGAGGGTGCCCAAGTTGCGGAAAGTTGCGGTACGAGGGTGCCCAAGTTGCGGAAAGTTGCGGTACGAGGGTGCCCAAGTTGCGGAAAGTTGCGGTACGAGGGTGCCCAAGTTGCGGAAAGTTGCGGTACGAGAGTGCCCAAGTTGCGGAAAGTTGCGGTACGAGGGTGCCCAAGTTGCGGAAAGTTGCGGTACGAGGGTGCCCAAGTTGCGGAAAGTTGCGGTACGAGAGTGCCCAAGTTGCGGAAAGTTGCGGTACGAGAGTGCCCAAGTTGCGGAAAGTTGCGGTACGAGGGTGCCCAAGTTGCGGAAAGTTGCGGTACGAGGGTGCCCAAGTTGCGGACTTATGCGGAACGAGGGTGCCGAGGTTGCGGACTTATGCGGTACGAGGGTGCCGAGGTTGCGGACTTATGCGGTACGAGGGTGCCGAGGTTGCGGACTTATGCGGTACGAGGGTGCCGAGGTTGCGGACTTATGCGGTACGAGGGTGCCGAGGTTGCGGACTTATGCGGTACGAGGGTGCCGAGGTTGCGGACTTATGCGGTACGGGGTGCCGAGGTTGCGGAAAGTTGCGGTACGGGTGTGCCGAGGTTGCGGAAAGTTGCGGTACGGGTGTGCCGAGGTTGCGGAAAGTTGCGGTACGGGTGTGCCGAGGTTGCGGAAAGTTGCGGTACGGGGGTGCCGAGGTTGCGGAAAGTTGCGGTACGGGGGTGCCGAGGTTGCGGAAAGTTGCGGTACGGGGGTGCCGAGGTTGCGGAAAATTGCGGTACGGGTGGGCCGACGTTGCGGAAAATTGCGGTACGGGGGTGCCGAGGTTGCGGAAAGTTGCGGTACGGGTGGGCCGAGGTTGCGGAAAGTTGCGGTACGGGTGGGCCGAGG
>NW_017616824.1:10000-12500 GCF_001879475.1 Ipomoea nil | reverse complement strand
TCCGTCTCCGTCCGGTGCGCCGCCCCGCCTTGCGACTCCGATGGGTCTATGCCGGTCCCCAATAATACGTACGAGCGGCGGGAACACTCGTACGAGGCCTACGGGACGAGGGGGGCCCGTCCCAACACGTTCCGAAAAAAGTCGACCGGCACCTCAACTACCATACCCCCCCTATAGTAGTTAAAAAAAAAAAAACCCCAGTGACAGCAGTAGACACGGTTTGTCCCGTAAATCACACGGTCATTTCGGGTGGTTCCGTGCATTTTTTTTCAAATGTTATTGCATGGTCCTTTAGTTTAGAGCATTTTAACAATGCTTGGTAAATTTCAAAGCGTTTGGATGATTATTTCATTGAAAACGACGATGTCCAAATTTATGCCCAGCTGTCCGCAAAGTTCCTTGTCTGACTTAGCCAAGTACTTGGGATTGTTGGGAATGTGAGAGGAATATATGGCATATCGTTTGCCTCACTAATTAAATAGTACAATAAGCTCTAAAACAAATGTATATGCCATTTTGGCACGAGAACGACGTAAAACGACATAGGCCAAGGCATAACACAGAACCGTCGTAAAAGTACTGGGGTGGCAGGCGGGTAAACCTCTGTTGCGTGATATTTTCCGCATCCGTCCGCAACTGTGCGCAATTTGGGCGCCCTCGTTCCGCATAAGTCCGCAACCTCGGCACCCTCGTTCCGCATAAGTCCGCAACCTCGGCACCCCCGTTCCGCATAAGTCCGCAACTTGGGCACCCTCGTACCGCAACTTTCCGCAACCTCGGCACCCTCGTACCGCAACTTTCCGCAACCTCGGCACCCTCGTACCGCAACTTTCCGCAACCTCAGCACACCCGTACCGCAACTTTCCGCAACCTCGGCACACCCGTTCCGCATAAGTCCGCAACCTCGGCACCCCCGTACCGCAATTTTCCGCAACTTGGGCACTCTCGTACCGCATAAGTCCGCAACTTGGGCACCCTCGTACCGCAACTTTCCGCAACCTCGGCACCCCCGTACCGCAATTTTCCGCAACCTCGGCCCACCCGTACCGCAACTTTCCGCAACCTCGGCCCACCCGTACCGCAACTTTCCGCAACCTCGGCACCCCCGTACCGCAATTTTCCGCAACGTCGGCCCACCCGTACCGCAATTTTCCGCAACGTCGGCCCACCCGTACCGCAACTTTCCGCAACCTCGGCACCCCCGTACCGCAACTTTCCGCAACCTCGGCACCCCCGTACCGCAACTTTCCGCAACCTCGGCCCACCCGTACCGCAACTTTCCGCAACCTCGGCACACCCGTACCGCAACTTTCCGCAACCTCGGCACACCCGTACCGCAACTTTCCGCAACCTCGGCACCCTCGTACCGCATAAGTCCGCAACCTCGGCACCCTCGTACCGCATAAGTCCGCAACCTCGGCACCCTCGTACCGCATAAGTCCGCAACCTCGGCACCCTCGTACCGCATAAGTCCGCAACCTCGGCACCCTCGTTCCGCATAAGTCCGCAACTTGGGCACCCTCGTACCGCAACTTTCCGCAACTTGGGCACTCTCGTACCGCAACTTTCCGCAACTTGGGCACTCTCGTACCGCAACTTTCCGCAACTTGGGCACCCTCGTACCGCAACTTTCCGCAACTTGGGCACCCTCGTACCGCATAATTCCGCAACCTCGGCACCCTCGTTCCGCATAAGTCCGCAACCTCGGCACCCTCGTACCGCATAATTCCGCAACCTCGGCACCCTCGTACCGCATGAGTCCGCAACTTAGGCACCAACGTTGCGCATAAGCCCGCAACTTAGGCACCCTCGTTCCGCATAAGTCCGCAACTTAGGCACCCTCGTACCCCATAAGTCCGCAACTTGGGCACACTCGTTCCGCATGAGCCCGCAACGTAGGCACACTCGTTCCGCACAAGTCCGGCACTTAGGCACACTCGTTCCGCATGAGTCCGCAACTTAGGCACGCTCGTACCCCATAAGTCCGCAACTTGGGCACACTCGTTCCGCATGAGCCCGCAACGTAGGCACACTCGTTCCGCACAAGTCCGGCACTTAGGCACACTCGTTCCGCATGAGTCCGCAACTTAGGCACACTCGTTCCGCATATGCCCGCAACGTAGGCACACTCGTTCCGCATGAGTCCGCAACGTAGGCACGCTACTTCGGCACACTCGTTCCGCACAAGTCCGCAACTTCGGCACACTCGTTCCGCAACTGTCCGCTACTTAGGCACACTCGTTCCGCAACTGTCCGCAACTTAGGCGCACTCGTTCCGCATGAGTCCGCAACTTAGGCACACTCGTTCCGCATATGCCCGCAACGTAGGCACACTCGTTCCGCATATGCCCGCAACGTAGGCACGCTCGTTCCGCACAAGTCCGCAACTTAGGCACGCTCGTTCCGCACAAGTCCGCAACTTAGGCACGCTCGTTCCGCACAAGTCCGATACTTAGGCACACTCGTTCCGCACAAGTCCGCTACTTAGGCACACTCGTTC
>NW_017616823.1:0-26495 GCF_001879475.1 Ipomoea nil | reverse complement strand
CTGCAAAGTGACGCTAGTCGGATTTACCCCTATCTTGGGCCCCATTAAATCAAAAGTTAAATAGTGTGAACCCTTATTTAAAATGACATTCATATTTGTTCCTAATTAACATATAACGAATTATGTATCTGATCAGTAAATTAATTGAAGACACATAGTTTATTAATTATATACACATAATATGTTAACTACATATACATAATAGGTTAATTGTAGGCACATAATATGTTAACTACACATTATGTGCATGCAGTTAATATAATATGCGTCTTTAATTCATTATTTACAGAGTAATTTATTAACTGAAAGCACATATTAATTAACAGTAGACACATCAGTTTGAAATAAAGGTTTACCTTAGCTTGGATCCTTGGCCATGGTATATCAATTGTTGAATTAGTTAACTGCTTAAGAGCAACCACATGATGAGTCTAGGTTTTTTGGGTGAAAGAGAATGAGTAGGGAAGAGGAAAAATATAAGAAAAAAAAAAAAGATGAAAGAGTTCCTTCACTCACCACACCCCAAATTTACTAATTAATGATATAGATGGGCAAGATTGGACATGTCTTATATGTCATATACATTCATGGAGGGGCAAATTTCACCGTGAATTGCCCCAGATGACATGACTACGTACAATAATGATACACGCGTTCATGAAATACACGCCCTTAATATTCATATACAATGGATCTATTGATAGTATATTACTAACACCAATAATAATTATGCTACTAATATTATACTAATAATTAACTATACAAGGTAATGATCTTTTATTCTAATATACATAATTTCCTTCTACTAATATGTGATCAATTCTCATCTAATATTACCTCCAAATTGATTATTTCATTTTAGACTTCCACCTAATTGAGCGACCAATTATTTATTTCTTTTTGGTGTATCACTCTCCACCATTAAAAAAATATCTTGACCTCAAGTTGTAAAGAGTGATAAAATAGGACCATATTTGTGCGCGGAAGTTCATGCCACCCCGGTAGGCGGTGGATTCCTGGAACATGTTAAATTTTGGAAGATTAATCTTCAAAACAAATTGATGCCCAGAAACAGGGGGATCAAATTGCTCAATTCCCATTAATGGTGAAGCAATATTAGAGAGCAGAAAATATGTAAATTCCACCTATGTAAAATTGTGTTCCAAATGAGAGACATGGTAAAGGCAGCAAATACAATACTTGACACAATGAAAATTCCTAAAATCCTTACTTCTCCTTCAATTTTAATAGCAGCATCGCATTGTTCAGTAATCAGCTTCCCATTCAGCAACTTATCAAAACAATGCAATGATTTAGGGGATTTCGAACAAATTAAGATTCTACCCATTGTTGAGTAGCCGAATGATTTTGTGAGGAGATATTAATAGCAATGTAAAATAGAGATCAATGAAACTTTTAAAGAAATTTTTTTTTTCACTTTTTCCTTTCCTCAAATAATGACTCTATAAGTTTCTTTCGTCGCCAAAAAAATAAATAAAAAATCAGTGTATCCAATAGTTAAAGCTAGGACAAAAAAAGGAAACTAGTAGTGTCAAAAAATATAAATATTTGCAACTAAATATAAATTTAAAAATCATTTCTATATATGAACCTTAAAAAAGAATCATATAATACTCCAATAGCGATATTATGTAATATAATATTAACCAAATGGCACCTAAATATAATATATCACCACTCTAATAAAAACATTCTATACAGATCCGAACACATGAACTAATGCATGGCAGAACATATATGGCAAATGAAGTATTTTCTGGTATTTTCTGGCAATTTGACCAAATGGACCAAAATTGATACAAATTGAATAGTTATTAGAGTACTAAATTGTTAGTTTTTAAAGTCGTGGATTGAAATTAATAACACCACAATAGTCGCAGGACCAAAAGTGTAATTTACTCTTATGTGTCTTCAATTCATTATTTACAGAGTAATTTATTAACTGAAAGCACATATTATATTAACAGTAGACACATCAGTTTTAAATAAAGGTTTACCTTGGACCCTTGGCCATGGTATATCAATTTTTGAATTAGTTAACCGCTTAAGAGCAACCACATGATGAGTCTAGGTTTTTTGGTGTGAAAGAGAATGAGCAGGGAAGAGGAAAAATATAAGAAAAAAAAATGATGAATAAGTTCCTTCCACTCAACCACACTCCAAATTTACTAATTAGTGATATAGATGGGCAAGATTGGACATGTCTTATATGTCATATACATTCATGGAGGGGCAAATTTCACTGTGAATTGCCCTGGATGACATGACTACGTACAGTAATGATACACGCGTTGGTCAACAAATTTTTTAGAATGTTTAGACCACAAATAGTACCGTAACGAGTAGGAAACTTTTCGAGCATGATTCTAGTGTTAAAAAATATAAATATTTGCAACTAAATATAAATTTAAAATCATTTTTATATATGAACCTTAAAAAATCATATAATACTCCAATAGCGATATTATGTAATATAATATTAACCAAATGGCACCTAAATATAATATCACCACTGTAATAAAAACATTCCATACGGAACACATGAACTAATGCAAACATATATGGCAAATGAAGTATTTTGTGGTATATGTTCAGAATATCTATAGAATTGATATGATCCTCGAAAGTATAGAAAGATAACAGAATTCCGAATATCTATAGAATTGATCCTCGAAAGATAACACCAAGATATTAATAGCAATGTAAAATAGAGATTAATGAAACTTTTAAAATTTTTTTTTTCATTCTTTCCTTTCCTCAAATAATGACTCTATAAGTTTCTTTCAGTCACCAAAAAACAAAATCAAAAAAATCAGTGCATCCAATAGTTAAAACTAGACAAAAAAAAAAAAGAAAAAAAAAAGAAACTAGTATTGTCAAAAAATATAAATATTTGCAACTAAATATAAATTTAAAAATCATTTCTATATATGAACCTTAAAAAAATCATATAATACTCCACTGCAATAGCGATATTATGTAATATAATATTAACCAAATGGCACCTAAATATAATATCACCAAACAAATAAAAACATTCCATACGGAACACATGAACTAATGCAGAACATATATGGCAAATGAAGTATTTTCTGGTAAATGTTCAGAATATGTATAGAATTGATATGATCCTCGAAAGTATAGAAGGATAACAGAACTCAGAATATGTATAGAATTGATCTTCGAAAGATCGATAACACCAAAATATTATTTCAGTCTTGAGTACTCAAATCCAAGTTGTAAAGAAAATGTAAAATAGAGATCAATGAAACTTTTAAAGAAATTTTTTTTTTCATTTTTACCTTTCCTCAAATAATGACTCTATAAGTTTCTTTCGTCGCCAAAAAAAAATAAAAAATCAGTGTATCCAATAGTAAAGCTAGGACAAAAAAACGAAACTAGTTGTGTCAAAAAATATAAATATTTGCAACTAAATATAAATTTAAAAATCATTTCTATATATGAACCTTAAAAAAAATCATATAATACTTCAATAGCGATATTATGTAATATAATATTAACCAAATGGCACCTAAATATAATATATCACCACTCTAATAAAAACATTCCATACAGATCGGAACACATGAACTAATGCATGGCAGAACATATATGGCAAATGAAGTATTTTCTGGTATTTTCTGGCAATTTGACCAAATGGACCAAAATTGATACAAATTGAATAATTAGGGTACTAAATTATTAGTTTTTAAAGTCGTGGATTGAAATTAATAAAACCTCAATAGTCGCAGGACCAAAAGTGTAATTTACTCTTATCTGTCTTCAATTCATTATTTACAGAGTAATTTATTAACTGAAAGCACATATTATATTAACAGTAGACACATCAGTTTTAAATAAATTAAAGGTTTACCTTGGACCCTTGGCCATGGTATATCAATTTTTGAATTAGTTAACCGCTTAAGAGCAACCACATGATGAGTCTAGGTTTTTTGGTGTGAAAGAGAATGAGTAGGGAAGAGGAAAAATATAAGAAAAAAAAAAAAAAGGATGAATGAGTTCCTTCCACTCAACCACACCCCAAATTTACTAATTAGTGATATAGATGGGCAAGATTGGACATGTCTTATATGTCATATACATTCATGGAGGGGCAAATTTCACTGTGAATTGCCCTGGATGACATGACTACGTACAGTAATGATACACGCGTTGCTCAACAAATTTTTTAGAATGTTTAGACTACAAATAGTACCGAGTAAGAAACTTTTCGAGCATGATTCTAGTGTTAAAAAATATAAATATTTGCAACTAAATATAAATTTAAAATCATTTTTATATATGAACCTTAAAAAATCATATAATACTCCAATAGCGATATTATGTAATATAATATTAACCAAATGGCACCTAAATATAATATCACCACTGTAATAAAAACATTCCATACGGAACACATGAACTAATGCAAACATATATGGCAAATGAAGTATTTTGTGGTATATGTTCAGAATATCTATAGAATTGATATGATCCTCGAAAGTATAGAAAGATAACAGAATTCCGAATATCTATAGAATTGATCCTCGAAAGATAACACCAAGATATTAATAGCAATGTAAAATAGAGATTAATGAAACTTTTAAAAATTTTTTTTTTTCATTCTTTCCTTTCCTCAAATAATGACTCTATAAGTTTCTTTCAGTCACCAAAAAACAAAATCAAAAAAATCAGTGCATCCAATAGTTAAAACTAGACAAAAAAAAAAAAGAAAAAAAAAAGAAACTAGTATTGTCAAAAAATATAAATATTTGCAACTAAATATAAATTTAAAAATCATTTCTATATATGAACCTTAAAAAAATCATATAATACTCCACTCCAATAGCGATATTATAATAATAATATAATATTAACCAAATGGCACCTAAATATAATATCACCAATCAAATAAAAACATTCCATACGGAACACATGAACTAATGCAGAACATATATGGCAAATGAAGTATTTTCTGGTAAATGTTCAGAATATGTATAGAATTGATATGATCCTCGAAAGTATAGAAAGATAACAAAATTCAGAATATGCATAGAATTGTTCTTCGAAAGATCTATAACACCAAAATATTATTTCAGTCTTGAGTACTCAAATCCAAGTTGTAGAGAAAATGTGATATTAAGGGAAATGTAAAACAATAGATTGCAATTGTATTCCCTTAGCTTCGCAACATAAATTGCAGCAGCCAGCAGAGCAGCTACAAAAGACAATACCAAAACTATATTAAAAGCAGATCAGACAAATGTAATTGTTTCTAAAATAAGTTTGTAATATGTATAAGAGAAGAGAAGAAAAGAAGGATCGCGAATTATTCAAACAGTTTGAAGCAATAAGTAAAACAATTCTATCAATCAATATACTGAAGCTGTCAAAGGAATGAATCAAATTGATCTGATCAAATTGGAAAATTTTTATAAGGAGAATATGGAAAGGTAAAGGAATAAAGGGAAAATAATAATGTCAAAACTATACACTATATATATATAGAGAGAGAGAGTAAAGCCTAGCTCCAAGATACACTTAGAGACTTAATGAAAGGCTAATTTAAGGGAGCAACTCTTTGAATATTCACATAACTTATTTGAGAAATCCCGGCCTCATACAAAATTATTATATTCCGCCAAAGTAGTAAAAAAGAGGAAATACGACACATGATCAAGTTTAAACAAAATTAGTGACGGTGCAATAAAAGGACAAAATTAAAGTCTACCTCCAAGTGGCAACTTAATTTAATTTGGGATCCAGTGAACATAAAGTTAACTATATATGAAGTTTGTTAATGATGTATATATAGAAAATAATGGATCGGAATTACAAAATATTGTATTCAACCTAACCTAGCTAGCAATATAAAGTTGAGTATGAAGTTTAATAAAATAATACAAATACAAAAGAACCAGAGGATTGGATATAAGAATGTATGTCTCTCCATCTAAGTTATGCTAAGGGACATATATTAAACACTTAAATTAAAGGATCAATCGGACCTCATCTAATTAATTTTCACATAAAATTAAAGCAAGCCTCCTTTGCTTTGCTTCTAGAACCTTATTCCAAAAACACTTTAACTCCTCCTGATAGGATAGTGCCTAATTAAGCAATATAATGGTTAGTGTGGGATATGACATTGGACTCACTAATTTTACTCCAAAATGGAATGGAAGCTAAGCATGCAGATGCAGTGAAATAAATAAGTTTCAAGTCACATTTCAAATTAACACTCCTTTCCATCTCCACATTTTATTCAATTTGTTTATCCATATATGCATCACATGATTTTACTTAATCGACATTATTAGCTAGGCATTTATATATTTAAGTTTACATTCCAATTTCGATCAGTTTTTCTATCTGTCCATATATAAACATATTGTATAACACATAAACCACAATCATCACTTTGTCCAATCCAGTCATCAACAAACCAAAAGTGCACATTTATCTATCCTGAATATATATATATATATATATATATATATATATATATATATATATATTCACAAGCTAAGGTAGAATAGAAAGCTATTTTCTGAAATATATAGATCGAGATATACCTGGACATGCAATGATATAAGCCAGCCAGCACAAACATGTTTCAGCTGCCCTGAGGGTCAAGCTCTCCGCTGTTATAGCTTGAATTCTCAATATGCAGTTCCTGCCATCCTTTCCATTTCGCACCGGCTTTCAAAGTGATGGGTTTTTCCACAGCAGCAGCTCCCACACACAACATCTTCTGATATTCATTATCTCCAAGGTTCGAGATTTTCTTTACCTTCTTGTCCCAAGGATTCCACAACACTTAAAATGAAATGTAGAAACTTAATAATCAGTCATTCAGTCATGTTAGAAAAAAACTATTTAACAGATCGAATTGAATTGGCAGATGGATATTTTATTTGCATATCAAATACCCTTCCTTAATAGAAAATTAAGAATTTCAGTGAAAACCAACCCCAGCAAGCTAAGCTAATTAAGCTAAAATATCCTTTAATTTATACACCTCATCCATCAAGAAAGAATAAATCACCCTAGCTTAGCTTAGCTTTCATGAAAAAATAAATATAGATCTTACCTGCATCAGGAAGTCCACCCTTATTCATCACATATGTCCTATTGCTTTCATGATCAATGATTGCAATTTTTGTTGGAGTGTTTAGATATATTTTATCCACCTATGTAAAATTGTGTTCCAAATGAGAGACATGGTAAAGGCAGCAAATACAATACTTGACACAATGAAAATTCCTAAAATCCTTACTTGTCCTTCAATTTTAATAGCAGCATCATATTGTTCAGTATTCAGCTCCCCCTTCTGCAACTTATCAAAACAATGCATTGTGTCTGGCCCCTCAACACGAACAGAACTGTTACAAGAATTATAACGCATGGTTGAGAAATATGATTTTTCCAAAGACTTACTGTGACATGAGCAGCACAAGTACTACTACAAGTAAAATAGCAGCATCATATCATTATATTGTCACATCAAAAACTAAACATCCAAGGTTCGATTGATCACTTGTCCTTAAAGATAGACAGTATGAACTTAATACACTTGATGAAACACAAAATTGGCCTGGTAATAAAGATGGAATTAATCTAAAAGGCAGCATTGTATAGTATAGTATACTCTGATCTAGACATAAATTATAACAATTAATAATCCGGTTATTTATTTCTTTAGCTCCTTAAAAAATTTGAATAATTATATTGCAAATGTCATCCTTTAATTTTCTCAGATCAGCAATATATATATATATATATATATATATATTATATTGTACAGATGAGATGGATCGAATCAGCATGTAAAAACAAAAACACATATAACTGCAAATGAGATTCATGAACTCAAGGCATACATACAAGAAAATTAAAGATGGAATGGATGAGATGTACTAATTAAGTAAGTGCTCACCCTATGTCGTCTGATGAAACAGGGAGATAGGTGTGATACCCAAATGTAAAGTCGAAGGACTTTCCAGCAGTGTTGAGGTTTCCTATTTGAGATATTAGTATAAGATGTCCTGATTCTCCTCCAGATTTCAATGTTAACCTCAATCGGAATTCAAACCTAGAAAAAAACCAGCGCTCTCTCTAAATTAGTGTGGAAAAAATATATATTATAAGTTAACCAAAAAGTAATCAATGCACCAATTCGAACCTGTGAGGCCAGATATTCAAGTCGTTTTCAGAGGGCTTCAGTATCAAGTCAACAAATGCTTTAGAGTTTTCCGGTGCTTCTAGGAGAGGTTTCTCGTCAATGCTCCAAAAACTGTTTCTAGCAAATCCATGTAGTTTCTTAAGAGGTCCATGCTCTGCCAACTGCAAACAGAAAGCTAGCGGTTAGTGTAATTAAGTGATGAGAGAATTGAAGATAGGAATTGAAGATCATATATATATATATATATATATATATATATATATATATATATATATATATATATAATACCTGAGGAAAGCATATAGCGATACCTCCACGAATTGGGTGTGGAGGGTTGAAAGTGGCCTGCAAAGCATATAATAAGGATGACTTAAACTTCATTCGATCACATGAAAAGAGAAATTGAGCTCGCTCATCAAACTACCTTACTACTCAGAAAGAGCAATTCTTCTCCATGAACATTCTTCCATGAAGTTACATGGCCCCCATAGAGATACACCTAAACATGAAAAGAAGGCCAGAATCAGAGAGAAATAAATTAAAGATGTCAGAAAATATTGAATCGGAGAGAAATAAATTAAAGATGAATCGGAGAGAAATGGCCGGCGTTGCTACCTCGGCGGAGCTGCCGTTAACCTCCCTAAGAACAACTTTGTCGAGGTCATTCATACCCTTACACACCTCCATTGCTTTCTTCTCGCTACTAGTACCAGCCATCATATCACACAGTAAGTCTCTTACTTTCTACTCCTCTCTTAATAAGCACACCACCTTATGCGATATCTCTCGTTTCGTTGGGGATAACGGAATCTTTTCCTTTTTATTTTTAGTAGTGCACAGAGGGTAGTGGCGTACCCTCATGCAGTGTACGGAGGCAGCTGGCAGTATGAGCAACGGATCATGCACTCTCTTTCATCTGACGTGGCCCCCAATCGAATATAGGTCTGCATGGATTTTGTGTATGCTCAAGGAGACCGTTTGTCACAACTTTCAAACAAAAAAATATATATATTAGTAAGGTTGTCCATTTATTTCAGAATTAGAAACTATATATACTTATTACTTTGACAATGTGTTTTTTTTTTTTTTGTTAGACCACGAAATATCCTGAGCAGGTCCTAACATTCAATCGTTATACCGTGCACCAAGGCACACATAGCAGTGTGCGCCCCATCCCTCCCAAAACGACATTATTTTGTTAAGTTGTGTGGGTAATTAACTTGACAAAAATTTATGTGTATTCAGTTATAAAATTCTGTGTTTACAGGTATAAAATTATGTAATTTTGAAACAGGGGATTTTTATCCTTTTAAAAAAGATTATGTATTTTCAGGTATAAAATTATGTGTTTTCAGTTATAAAATTCTGTGTTTACATGTATAAAATTATGTAAATTTGAAATAGGAGATTTTTATCTTTTGAAAAAAGATTATGTGTTTTCAGTTATAAAATACTGTGTTTTCAAGTATAAAATTATGTACATAAACTTTTAACATAATACACATAAATTCCTTGTTTCGGATGTACATAATTGTATAAAAACAAAAATGTGCATAATTGTATAAAAAAATGTACATAATTATATAAATAAATGTACATAATTATATACCATAATGTACATAATCCCCCTGAATTATATGTTTATAGCACATTTTCCCCCTGAATTATCCATGTAAGCATATTAGCCCCCTCAATTATTCTAAAACTGGCGCTCCGCCCCCCCCCCCCCCCCCCCGATATATTAAATTGACATTTATACCCTTAAAGTAAATATTTTATTTATTTTTGTTCTCCAACAAATTATTGCTTATACATAGGGATGACAATAGTTCGGTTCGAACTGAACCGGACACTATATCAATCGAATTGAAAGTTTCCGGTTATGATTCAGATCCAGAACCCAATATTTGGATTTCAATTTATTAAAATTATGAATCACAAAAACTGGATCTTGAACCGTGAACCGGCGGTTTCAGATCCAGTTCGCAATTTTGAACCGTCTTGGTAGTGCTATAATACCCCACTTTTCTTAAACCTTATTAACAATTACTTAACTTAGAAATGAATACTAACAAGCATAATAAATCTACTAATCATCAAAAAGAGGTGTCACCGCCACAATCACCATACTTGGTGATTGCACAGACAAGGAAAGGTTCTAAACATCCACAAACTTACTACTTAAAAACAACTTGGGGATTGAACCCCGGTGTCCAGCACCATCAAAACAACTAAATAAGTCTACAACCAAAGTCTCAAAATAGCATAACTAAAGTAAGAGTTTAGACTACAACTAGCACACTAAGCTAATCTAGTCTAACTCGAACGCTCTCATGACTTGGGCCCACCTGAAAGGGGTTAACAAACAAACAAGTAGAATGCAACCCGTTATCACGAAGATAAGTATAACGCCACTCAACCTTGTAAAATACCATAGTATATGCTTTTGGAAAACATTTGTTTCACACAATTAGATCAAGCATTCTAAACCACTACTTAAGCTACATTTAAACATACTCAACAGGGTTTCTATATGCTTGCAACCTAATTATCAAATAGGCATACTTTCACAATAATTTAGCTTATCAACAATCTCATGCTTGCACTTACATATCTTATCATGACGATATACACTAATCATACTCAAATTGTTTTGTTAAGTTGTGTGGGTAATTAACGTGACAAAAATGTATGTGTATTCAGTTATAAAATTCTGTGTTTATAGGTATAAAATTATGTAAATTTGAAACAGGGGATTTTTATGCTTTTAAAAAAGATTATGTATTTTCAGGTATAAAATTATGTGTTTTCAGTTATAAAATTCTGTGTTTTCAGGTATAAAATTCTGTACATTCGAAAAAGGTACAAAACGACGTCGTTTTGGGCCAGGGCTCACAATGCATGGTGCACCTCGGTGCACAGTATAATTTGCCCAATTTATATCGTGCACAGGGGCGCGCATTGCATTTTGCGCCCTGGATGCAAACCGACGTCGTTTTGGATTTTTTTTTTTTTTTCGGAAATCTGCTTCCTGTGTGGATGTTAATTTTCTTTTAAAAAAATCTCATGTTTCAAAAATGTACATAATTGTATACTAGAATGCACATAATTGCATAACAAAATACACATACATTTTTTGAAAACATAATACACGTAATCTAACATAATACATAATACACATAAACTCTTAACATAATACACTTAAATTCCTTGTTTCGGATGTACATAATTGTATAAAAAATGTACATAATTATATAAACAAATGTACATAATTGTATACCATAATGTACATAATCGCAGCAACTTTCAACATAACTTAACAAAATGACGTCGTTTTGGGAGACGCGGGGCGCATAATGCTGTATGCGCTATGTTGCAGGGTATAACGATTGCACACTAACCAAGCTGATTAACATAAATATCAATATAATTTTAAATTTTAAATATGAATATGATTAGTATAGGTACACTACCGATTTGTAACTTTGGAAGGGATCGAGGCAAGCCCCTAAATTTATTACTAAAATGGTTCGTCGACTATTGTGAAAATTACCAATTTGGTTCTTGACAATTTTTCGTGCCCAATTAAGTCCCTCGACTTTGAAAATGTTAACCAATTTGGTCCTTTTTTTATTTTGCCGTTAGACATTCGTTAACTCGGGACCAAATTAGTAATTTTGTTATTGTCAATGGAACATTTCGGTCATCACAAGCACCATTTTTTCCAAAAATTAATTACTGAGTGAGACTTTGAAATCAATATATTGTACGCTCAAAACGGATAATGAGAAATTGATTTTTTAAGTAGACCCGCTTTTGTCCCACATTGATTTGGGAAGTAGATTTGCAGCACCATATATACAAGACTCTTTTAGAAAGAGTTTAAATTGTATAGCGTTCGTAGACGTTGTCTCTCGCACGCCATCATGGGCATGAATGCCATCCAGAAACCATTAATTTTGATCTATGGGTCGGCGGATAGTTAGCTAGCTTTCGAAACTTCAAAATCCTTTCTTGAAAGAACACTAAAGTTGTAATCCATTTATCTTGGGAGACTCTAAAGTTGTAATCCATCTATCTTGGGAAACTAACGCTATAACGCTCGTAGCACTCTCAGGAGGTAGCGAGTTGGTTTTAAGGAGAGTGTGTGATACACACGACTTGAATTTCTTCTCCTTCTCATTCTTTTGATTTACTAGTGCGTTTATACTATCTAAAATTGGAAACCCTCTTTTCGTTTTTATTTATTTTGCATAAATAAATTCGAACCCTTTGGTTTTGTACCAAATTTTGCGATTCGAATTATTTTAGCTAAAATTATAAATCCCTGTTTTTGTTGATATATATATTATTTATTTAAATTTATGGACTTACTTCCACCTACAGTCGTAACTAAGGTGAAAATAAAGGATCATATCGTCTAGGATTTGTGTAGCCTATGAATTATATATATATATATATATATATATATATATATATATATATATATATATATATATACATACATAAACTCATTTTAAAAGGAAAATAATTTTTTTTGTAAGTATAAACAAAATCCTCCTACTTCATTTTTTCGCCCAAACTTTTGTAGTAAAGTTTATTTGGTTAGTAAATGTTAAATGGAAATTAATTAAAATCTATTAATTGGTAATATTGCATAATTGGTAATAATATGTATGGTATTATATTCTATAATATAATTGATAATATTATTGTTTAAGTATAATAAACCCTATGTAATAATGTAATATTAAAATAAAATTACAATAATAATGTTGGTCCTGGTAGGGTCGAAAGAGAGTATAGAGGGGGCGGGAGGGGGGGGGGGGTGGTGAATAGACTCTGCTCGAATTTTGAAAATAATTCCTTTTTCGGAAGTTATGCGCAGCGGAAAAATGTATTTTTGTTTTAGATTAAACTTTGCACAATTTAGTTACGAAAAAACTTAGGGTTTGGCAGTATGAATGCAATGTCAAATAGATAGGTAAACGAAAGTAAGGAGAGAGTGAGAGAGAGATTTTTATAGTGGTTCGGCTATTAACAAAGTCTACTCCACTCTTCTTCCACAACACGTAAAAGGGTTTGCTCTATTACTCCTAGTACAAACTAAACAAGCTAGCATCCTTGATCACTAAGCCGGACAACTAATGTGTAGGTTTTTCAAATCCTCGAGTTTACTCCGCCTCTATCAACGTCGTCTTCAGAGTTGAGGGTTGGAAAGTATTGATGATGTTTTCCAACGTGTGAAACCTTGACTTGATAAGCTTGAATCTTCGATTATAAAATGCAAGCCTTCCTTGTGTTGTGAGAGGTTGAAGTCTAGATAAACTCTTAAAAATAACCTTCACAACAACACACTGGTTTGAAAGCTTTTTGGATAGCACTTGTTAACAAAGCTTTTGTAGATGAAGATTGAGTGAAAACCAGCATCTTCTTTAGTTGTGAAGAGGGGTATTTATAGGTGAGGGAAAATTCATCCTTTGGAGGGCGATGAAAATTCGAACCTATTATCCAACGTGTAATAACCACGGGATATGAAGCATTTAATTCGGCTGTACTGTGTAGCCGTTGATGGCAAAACTGATTTGTCCTTTTGTCTTTTTTCACTGACAAAGGTACCGATCATTTAATGCTTCTTGGTATTTGTGAATTTCATTCCTAGGACTCCTTTTGTCTTGGATGATTGCCCAGCTGTGAGACATAGACAAACATTCTTCTTGTTTACGTGTAGAAATTGTCTATTCAAGTCTGACTTAGACTTTCTGTCTCTAGATCGAAAGATTGTCCTTATCTTTCGTCTTACTTTTAAGTCAAATGATCTTTCTTATCATTTGACATTTACACGAGAGTTAGACCCTTCCATGTTTCGGTCTAAGTTGTTCTTTCGGTCTTCTCTTGATCTTCTCTTGATCTTCTTTTTTTCTTGTAGATCAGACCTAATTGACTAAATACAACTCTGATTTGTGTAGATATGCTACTAAGCACGAATCACATGGTGAGTTGTGACTACTTTCGTTTAACACAAAAGATGCAAAATAACGAGAGTTAAAAGAGGGGTCTACTTTTCCTAGTAACTTTGGTATCATCAAAATATAAATACATCTGTTACTAACAATTAAAGCCTATGTATTTAATGCATATTTTATTATAGAATATAATACCATACATAATATTACCAATTGTGCAATATTACCAATTAATAGATTTTAGTTAATTTACATTTTACATTTCTTTACCAAATAAGCTTCATTAATTATTTGGGCGGGAAAATAAAATAGGAGGATTTTGATATATATATATATATATATATATATATATATATATATATATATATATATATATAGATACATATTTATTGGTAAAAGAATTAATAAAGCTTAATATATATATATATAATTAATTTCTTTTTATTACTCTAATGATAATCCCTCATTAATTAGGAAATCTTAAATTTAGAGTCCAACATTGGTTTGAATAGCAATTCGCAATGAGGAGGAGAGGGAGAATACAATTTTCCTTTAAATACAACTCTAGCTATTTTGAGACGGTCTTCTTGAAACCCCTAAAACTCCTCCAAACACTCAATTCCAGCTTCTGAATCACGACAAGTCTCTCTTTGTAATGACCATAACGCAAGAAGATAATATGCCCAACATTTCCCGTTTAAGTAGAAGAGAATGTGAATAACACAATGCATTGTGAAAGGATTACATAATTTATGAAAATCATGAAATGGCTTTTCACAAATACACGAATGCATTTAAAATTAAAAAAAGGAACTTATCCAACTGTAGGATTCATCTGATTAAAAGGCCGTGTTAAGATGCGTACTAATCAAACATGTAATATGAACCAAACTGCGACAATAATATATTATTCTTGAGACAAAAACCACAACTTATATATATATATTTTACTTGTAAGACTAGGAATGTATCCTAAAACAAACAAAAATATTTGAAAAGATTTGAAATACAATTTTTAAGAGTAGAACATAATTCATATATTTAAATGTCATTAATTCAATTTTTGTTAACACTCCCTTCTCCGAAGTCGTGACATACACTCTTCGTTGTGCAGTTTATCTCTAATGTGTAATTTGCATTCAATTACAAAGGAATAAAATTTAATTGCTGAATTTACTCAATATACACCCTCAAATAATGAATCTATAAATTTCTTTCGTCACCAAAAAAATAAAAAATTAATGCAATAGTTAAAGTTAGGACAAAAAAAGGAAACTAGTAGGGTCACAAAATATAAATATTTGCAACTAAATGTAAATTTAAAAATCATTTATATGAACCTTAAAAAAATCATATAATACTCCAATAGCACACGACTCACGCACATTAAGCACAAAACTCAAGCACATTAAGCATAAAACTCATGCACTTTAAAGTTTCTACAACAACTCACATTAAGTACACACTCACGCACATTAAGCACAAAACTCACGCACATTACGCACAAAACTCACGCACATATCAAAATTCCTCTAGATTGTCCACTTTAGCACAGCTGGGGGTTGTCGCTCCCCCTGAAGATAACAATCTTCTAAGCCTACGCATCCCAATTTTAGGCAGAGACTTAGTGAACATATATGCAAGATTGTTCAGTGGGGCAAACATTCTCAACAAAAATTTTACAACTCTTCTAAAGTTCATGTGTGTAGAAGGACTTAGGTGCAACATGTTTTGTAAGGTTCCCCTTAACAAAACTATTACTTGCTTGTGCAACACAATCTTATTTGTCCTCATATGGGACATTGGGGGTAAAAATATAACATAACCAGTTTTGGACTTGGCATCATAGGGATCAAATAAAAGAACCAGTGCTCAAGTAGCCCATCAAGACCACATATGGGTTTCTCACATAAACGTCAAAAACTTTATACCTCGAAGGTGCTGGAGGATATGTTAAAATACCATTCCAATTTTCATTGTAGGGGGGAACACTAAATGTTGCTAGCAATTTCATCGCAAATTCAATATCAGGCCTGATGCGATTTTGGAACTAGTTCAATAATAGTGCTCCAATAGTAATGAAGTAATGGACTTCCAGTCCCTAAATATCTTCATTATAATCTTCATGTCTAAATGGTCATTTATCTACTTCAAGAGATTATTGGGCAACCGTTTGTGTAATAAGTAAATACTACTTGTCTATATAAAACATCTTCAAGATATTTTTCTAGTAGGCTAACTGGTGTATAAAACTTCTTCGGCGGAGAAGCCGTTAACCTCCCTAAGAACAACTTTGTCGAGGTCATTCATACCCTTACACACCTCCATTGCTTTCTTCTCGCTACTAGTACCAGCCATCATATCACACAGTAAGTCTCTTACTTTCTACTCCTCTCTTAATAAGCACACCACCTTATGCGATATCTCTCGTTTCGTTGGGGGATAACGGAATCTTTTCCTTTTTATTTTTAGTAGTGCACAGAGGGTAGTGGCGTACCCTCATGCAGTGTACGGAGGCAGCTGGCAGTATGAGCAACGGATCATGCACTCTCTTTCATCTGACGTGGCCCCCAATCGAATATAGGTCTGCATGGATTTTGTGTATGCTCAAGGAGACCGTTTGTCACAACTTTCAAACAAAAATATATATATATTAGTAAGGTTGTCCATTTATTTCAGACTTAGAAATTATATATACTTATTACTTTGACAATGTGTTTTTTTTTTTTTTTTTGTTAGACCACGAAATATCCTGAGCAGGTCCTAACATTCAATCGTTATACCGTGCACCAAGGCACACATAGCAGTGTGCGCCCCGTCCCTCCCAAAACTACATTATTTAGTTAAGTTGTGTGGGTAATTAACTTGACAAAAATTTATGTGTATTCAGTTATAAAATTCTGTGTTTACAGGTATAAAATTATGTAATTTTGAAACAGGGGATTTTTATCCTTTTAAAAAAGATTATGTATTTTCAGGTATAAAATTATGTGTTTTCAGTTATAAAATTCTGTGTTTACATGTATAAAATTATGTAAATTTGAAACAGGAGATTTTTATCTTTTGAAAAAAGATTATGTGTTTTCAGTTATAAAATACTGTGTTTTCAAGTATAAAATTATGTACATAAACTTTTAACATAATACACATAAATTCCTTGTTTCGGATGTACATAATTGTATAAAAACAAAAATGTACATAATTGTATAAAAAAATGTACATAATTATATAAACAAATGTACATAATTATATACCATAATGTACATAATCCCCCTGAATTATATGTTTATAGCACATTTTCCCCCTGAATTATCCATGTAAGCATATTAGCCCCCTCAATTATTCTAAACCTTATTAACAATTACTTAACTTAGAAATGAATACTAACAAGCATAATAAATCTACTAATCATCAAAAAGAGGTGTCACCGCCATAATCACCATACTTGGTGATTGCACAGGCAAGGAAAGGTTCTAAACATCCACAAACTTACTACATAAAAACAACTTGGGGATTGAACCCCGGTGTCCAGCACCATCAAAACAACTAAATAAGTCTACAACCAAAGTCTCAAAATAGCATAACTAAAGTAAGAGTTTAGACTACAACTAGCACACTAAGCTAATCTAGTCTAACTCGAACGCTCTCATGACTTGGGCCCACCTGAAAGGGGTTAACGAACAAACAAGTAGAATGCAACCCGTTATCACGAAGCTAAGTATAACGCCACTCAACCTTGTAAAATACCATAGTATATGCTTTTGGAAAACATTTGTTTCACACAATTAGATCAAGCATTCTAAACCACTACTTAAGCTACATTTAAACATACTCAACAGGGTTTCTATATGCTTGCAACCTAATTATCAAATAGGCATACTTTCACAATAATTTAGCTTATCAACAATCTCATGCTTGCACTTACATATCTTATCATGGCGATATACACTAATCATACTCAAATTGTTTTGTTAAGTTGTGTGGGTAATTAACGTGACAAAAATGTATGTGTATTCAGTTATAAAATTCTGTGTTTATAGGTATAAAATTATGTAAATTTGAGACAGGGGATTTTTATGCTTTTAAAAAAGATTATGTATTTTCAGGTATAAAATTATGTGTTTTTAGTTATAAAATTCTGTGTTTTCAGGTATAAAATTCTGTACATTCGAAAAAGGTACAAAACGACGTCGTTTTGGGCCAGGGCTCACAATGCATGGTGCACCCTGGTGCACAGTATAATTTGCCCAATTTATATCGTGCACAGGGGCGCGCATTGCATTTTGCGCCCTGGTGCAAACCGACGTCGTTTTGGAATTTTTTTTTTTCAGAAATCTGCTTCCATTGTGGATGTTAATTTTCTTTTAAAAAAATCTCATGTTTCAAAAATGTACATAATTGTATACTAGAATGCACATAATTGCATAACAAAATACACATACATTTTTTGAAAACATAATACACGTAATCTAACGTGTGAAACCTTGACTTGATAAGCTTGAATCTTCGATTATAAAATGCAAGCCTTCCTTGTGTTGTGAGAGGTTGAAGTCTAGATAAACTCTTAAAAATAACCTTCACAACAACACACTGGTTTGAAAGCTTTTTGGATAGCACTTGTTAACAAAGCTTTTGTAGATGAAGATTGAGTGAAAACCAGCATCTTCTTCAGTTGTGAAGAGGGGTATTTATAGGTGAGGGAAAATTCATCCTTTGGAGGGCGATGAAAATTCGAACCTATTATCCAACGTGTAATAACCACGGGATATGAAGCATTTAATTCGGCTGTACTGTGTAGCCGTTGATGGCAAAACTGATTTGTCCTTTTGTCTTTTTTCACTGACAAAGGTACCGATCATTTAATGCTTCTTGGTATTTGTGAATTTCATTCCTAGGACTCCTTTTGTCTTGGATGATTGCCCAGCTGTGAGACATAGACAAACATTCTTCTTGTTTACGTGTAGAAATTGTCTATTCAAGTCTGACTTAGACTTTCTGTCTCTAGATCGAAAGATTGTCCTTTTCTTTCGTCTTACTTTTAAGTCAAATGATCTTTCTTATCATTTGACATTTACACGAGAGTTAGACCCTTCCATGTTTCGGTCTAAGTTGTTCTTTCGGTCTTCTCTTGATCTTCTTTTTTTCTTGTAGATCAGACCTAATTGACTAAATACAACTCTGATTTGTGTAGATATGCTACTAAGCACGAATCACATGGTGAGTTGTGACTACTTTCGTTTAACACAAAAGATGCAAAATAACGAGAGTTAAAAGAGGGGTCTACTTTTCCTAGTAACTTTGGTATCATCAAAATATAAATACATCTGTTACTAACAATTAAAGCCTATGTATTTAATGCATATTTTATTATAGAATATAATACCATACATAATATTACCAATTGTGCAATATTACCAATTAATAGATTTTAGTTAATTTACATTTTACATTTCTTTACCAAATAAGCTTCATTAATTATTTGGGCGGGAAAATAAAATAGGAGGATTTTGATATATATATATATATATATATATATATATATATATAGATACATATTTATTGGTAAAAGAATTAATAAAGCTTAATATATATATATATATATATATATATATATATATATATATATATAATTAATTTCTTTTTATTACTCTAATGATAATCCCTCATTAATTAGGAAATCTTAAATTTAGAGTCCAACATTGGTTTGAATAGCAATTCGCAATGAGGAGGAGAGGGAGAATACAATTTTCCTTTAAATACAACTCTAGCTATTTTGAGACGGTTTTCTTGAAACCCCTAAAACTCCTCCAAACACTCAATTCCAGCTTCTGAATCACGTACAAGTCTCTCTTTGTAATGACCATAACGCAAGAAGATAATATGCCCAACATTTCCCGTTTAAGTAGAAGAGAATGTGAATAACACAATGAATTTTGAAAGGATTACATAATTTATGAAAATCATGAAATGACTTTTCACAAATACACGAATGCATTTAAAATAAAAAAAGGAACTTATCCAACTGTAGGATTCATCTGATTAAAAGGCCGTGTTAGGATGCGTACTAATCAAACATGTAATATGAACCAAACTGCGACAATAATATATCATTCTTGAGACAAAAACCACAACTTATATATATATATATATATATATATATATATATATATATATATATATATATATATATATATATATATATATATATATTACTTGTAAGACTAGGAATGTATCCTAAAACAAACAAAAATATTTGAAAAGATTTGAAATACAATTTTTAAGAGTAGAACATAATTCTTATATTTAAATGTCATTAATTCAATTTTTGTTAACACTCCCTTCTCCGAAGTCGTGACATACACTCTTCGTTGTGCAGTTTATCTCTAATGTGTAATTTGCATTCAATTACAAAGGAATAAAATTTAATTGCTGAATTTACTCAATATACACCCTCAAATAATGAATCTATAAATTTCTTTCGTCACCAAAAAAATAAAAAATTAATGCAATAGTTAAAGTTAGGACAAAAAAAGGAAACTAGTAGGGTCACAAAATATAAATATTTGCAACTAAATGTAAATTTAAAAATCATTTATATGAACCTTAAAAAAATCATAAAATACTCCAATAGCACACGACTCACGCACATTAAGCACAAAACTCAAGCACATTAAGCATAAAACTCATGCACTTTAAAGTTTCTACAACAACTCACATTAAGTACACACTCACGCACATTAAGCACAAAACTCACGCACATTACGCACAAGACTCACGCACATTAAGTACAAAACTCATGCACATTAAACATTACACACACGCACATTAAGCACAAATCTCACGCACATTAAGCACAAGACTCATGCACATTAAGTACAAAAGTCGCGAACATTAATCACCCGCACAACCGCATGGAAAATACTTAAATGCACCTGAACCTGAACATACATACATACATATATATATATATATATATATATATATATATATATATATATATATATATACACACACACACACACACACATATATATATATATATATATATGTATATATATATATATATATAATTAGATAGCACGCAAGTTACCCAAAGAGTGCATGCTCTCCATGTACCTTCCAGTGGATTTAAGACTGATCATGTGATTAATGTCCCTATCGATTTGAAACCTACCCATCGGCCATCACATAATTCTCATATTTTTTCACCTATAAATACATTGCATCCCTCTTTTTCCTTGCAGGTGATTGTCTCATCACCGTTTTATCAATTTAATCATTGTGGTTCAATAATCACTCAAACTAATATGCATATTTCAAATTAATGGTACAATTTCTTTATTATGGATTTGTCCGAGTTGATGCCACTCCAGATCAGCTATAGTTGCTCCGAGCCTCCGACTAAGCCGATGCAAACAAGGTTTAATTTTTTTAGAAAAGTCATTTTTCGTAGTATTTTTTTCTATAATTGACCTTCCATAGTATTTAATTATTGTTTTGTTTTTAAAATTTTGTATTATATGTAATTTTTTTGTATTATTGCTTTGTTTAAAACAATAATTTTATAATATGTTTATATATTTTATTTTATTTCCAGGCATGGTTTTTGTTATTTGTGCAATGCAATGGTTACGGAGTCACTAGGGGATACTACCCGAGTTCAATGTTTTTTGGTGACTTTGTAGTTAAGAGAGAAGTGAAAGATGCGGTCGAGAAGCCCATCGCAAAATAAATAAATAAATAAATAAATAACAGATAAAGGATTCAACTTTAAACAAATTACAGAGAAAAAAAAAATAGATCAATGACAAGATTCAGAAGAAGGTGGTGGAAAGTAGTTCCTCTTCATCTGATGAAGATACTTCTTCTGATTTTGAGAAAGAATTGAATGTACCATTTAGTGTATGTGCATGCTTGAAAATACCATTTAGTGTTTTTTGCTTTTATTGACCTAAACTTGATTTTTTGTAATTAAATTCTTATAAAAATCAATGTTCTTATATTTTTTGTTTTTAGAGTATGGATTATTTGTTTTTAGAGTATAGATTTTATATTTAAAATTTTAAATTTATGTCTTTTGTTTGAATGGAAAGATTTAATGGTTTTATATTACTATGAATATTCATTTGTTTTATTCGTTTATCTACACCGTGTTCAAAGGTGAAATTATAGTATATAAATGAATATTAGAATAATAATTATTAACTGAGACTAAAAATGGCACGAAATTTAGGCCAATTAAAATAGGAAATGACTATTAATAATTAACTGAAAATTAAAAATGCTTCGAAACTGACTCAAATGGAAAAAATGAAATGAATATTAATATTTAATTAAAAAATAAAAATGAAATGAATATTAATAAATTACTGAAAATATAAAAAATTTCTTGGAAATTAGGCCAATAGGAAAAGGAAAATGAATATTTATACTTGAATATTAATAATTTACTAAAAATATAAAAATTACTGGTATAAAATGTATTAATAAAAATGTAAAATGAAGTTTGCATCACAACGTTTTGTCGAGATGGAAATAAATTAATCTTGGTTATATATTTTATAAAATGTAAAGTTAGTGGAAATATAAAATAAACTATTATTAATAATTAATTAATTAATATGTATAAAAAAGAATAATTGACTGTGAATAAAAATAACACGAAATTTAGTCCAATTGAAATAGAAATGACTATTAATAATTGATTAAAAATGAAAAATGTTTCCAAACTGACTCAGTATATAGAAAGAATATTAATCTCGGTTATATATTTTATAAAATATATAAAGTTTGTTAGGAACAAATGTAATTAGATTTAATGATACCAAACTGACTAGGATTGTAGAACCCTATTTTTCCTTTCATAGTTAGGACTCTTGTGACAATTGAAAGCTATTGTACTCAACGATTGATTAAACTATGAGGTGTACGAATCTTAGTTGAGACTAGCATAATAGGTCTACTTGAAAACATGAAGATAACAAGATGGTCGAAAGATGATTGCAGATGAAAGATGGTCGAAAGATGGACGAAGATAACAAGATGGTCGAATGATTTTCACAAAAGATAAGGAGCATTAAAAGACTTGTACCACCTTGTCAGAGAACAAGCACAAAAGCCATAATGTTTTTGGCTCCAACGGCTATACAGTACAAGTGCAATAAATGCTTGATGCCCACTGGTTAATACACACTGGATATTAGGTTTGAAATCTCCATCTCCCTCCAACGGATGAATTTTTCCACCTATAAATACCTCTCTTCACCATTGAAGAAGGTCCTAGTTATTTTCACTCTTGCTATCCAAAGAAAAGCTATTCAAACAGTTTCATCTCTTAAAAGCTTTTCATAACCAGTGATTTTGTGATGTTTTTCAAAGGGCTCATCCATTTCCACACTTCAAAATTTGAAGAAGTCTTGCATTTTCTCAAGTGAAGATTCATCCAGATATCAAGACAAGGCTTCAACCTGTTGGAGAAACACTAGATTTTCTTTCCAACATCTCAACTCTTAGGAAGAAGTTGATAGAGGCGGAGTAAACTTGAGGAGTTGAAAAACCTATCAAGTGGTTGTCCAGCTTAGTGATCAAGGAAGCCAGCTTGCAGTAGTTTGTACTAGGAGTGATAGTGCAAACTCTTTCACGAGTTTGTAAAGAAGAGTGGAGTAGACTTCGTTACCAGCCGAACCACTATAAAATCTCTCTCTCCATATCTCTTTATTTATTGCTTTATTGCTTTCGTGCAATGCATATCACATCGACCAAACGCTAAGAGTTTCTAACCGAAAGTGTGCAAAACATATCTAAGACGAAACCTTAATTCCGCTGTGCATCGCTCCGAAAGGAGCAACTTTGAAAAATCGATTAGAGTCAATTCACCCCCCTCTAGACTCTCTTCTGACCTTACCGGGACCAATAAGTGGTATCAGAGCGGTTACATTTTATGGTAAACGTTTTGCTTTACTGCCTGGTAGATCCCTTTTGCAAAATCTATATAGGTTAAACTGCTTTTTCGTCTTTGCACGTATTTTCTTGAAAAGAAATGGAAAGAGATCATGCTAACCATTCTAGGCCTCTTGCCTTTAATCTATCTAAATTAGATGATTGGAAAGTAAGGATGCAAGCTCATCTCTCGGCTATTCATGATGAAATGTGGGACGTTATAAAAGAAGGTCCTATCGTTGTTATGATGGTGAATACACAAGCGGCTGCTCAAGGAGCAGATCCAAAAGTCATGATTCCTAAACCGAAGTCTCAGCTTAATTTAGATGAGAAGACATGAGCAAATCTCGACAACGTTGCACGAGATATTCTCTTCAAGTCACTAGATGACTCGTTATTTTCGTGGAAATGCACTACGGCAAAGAAAATCTGGGATACTTTCATGAGTCTAGGAGAATGAGACGAACATGAAAAGGACAACAAGCTCACTGTTGCCATGAAGAAGTTTGAAGACTTCAAAATGATGCCAAACGAAGCAATCACCAACATGGAGCTTAGTTCACAAAACTTATGGGTGACCTTTCAGATCTCGAAAAGGAGCTAACTAAAAAGGAGAAGAATCTAAAGATACTCCGAGGGTTCCAAAGACATGGGAGATGAAAGTGACAGTCATGAGAGATCACAGAGACATGAAGACTACCAACACGAGTAAAATCTTTAGTGAACTCAAGGCCTACAAATTTGAGCATGATCCCAAAGAATCTGAGGAATCTGAAATAAGGAATATCGCCTTGGTTGCAAGTCAACAAATGTCGACATCAAACAGGTCAAACTCTAACCCTAGTGAATTCTTATCTGATGAACATTTTGCTTTGTTTGTACGAAATATGAAAAGGTTCACTGAGGAAGAACAACTTTCAACATCATCAAAGATCACCAAACTCCTCCAACCGAAGGCAATACAAAAGATCTCCCCAGTCATCGAAACAAGAGACGGTGGATGCATAAGTGCTATGCTATAATTGTCGAAAGCTAGACATTTCAAAGAAAATTGTCTTCATCCCATAGTCCGCAAATACCAAGACCTGGATACCAGCACAAGCTCAGCAAAAGAAGCTGTTGAATCTAGCAAGAGAAGTGAAAACTAGAATCACCAAGTTCTCCACACGAGAGAAGAAGAAAGGCAACGTGGTAAATAAACCAGTTGGAGAAGCTCAACCCGAAACAAGCACCTCAAGCTCAAGTTCAGAGAGCGAAAGTTCAGGAGATGAGAAGGGCCTTTTCTGTCTATTCAATCAGGAAGAAAAAAGCAGATAATTTGTGTTTAATGGCAAATGATGATGAGGTAAACTCTCAAACTTCCTCGTCTACTCAAATAGAGACCAGTTCAGAAAATGAAGGAAATCCAAATGAAACTATCTTTGAGATGATGATGGATTTCAAAGTAATCAAAAACACATACTCCAAATTAAAAGAAGAAAACTCTCGACTATTGATCAGCTACGATGAGCTACAGTGAGTTAGAATCGATAACATCAAGCTAGCCATCGCAAAATATCAGCTCGAAAAACAAGTTCTTCTTCTTAAGGAGCGCGTACAGAAAGAGAGTTGCGGGAGCAACATCTGCGTGAGGTTCTAGATTCGTTTAACAAATCATCTAATCTAAATGGATCGATTGGTGAATGGATTAAAACCGCCATAGGAAAGAACTGGAATTGGTTATGACCTCAGCTCCCCTTCACATATTTTGTTGAACAAATCTACAGATAATTACTCACATGAAAGTTTTTAAGTCTGCATTTGTTCAAGGCCCGACCCAAATGTCTGAGCCAATGATACATATTAAAAATCGTAATCAACCACAACAAACAAGCCAACCGAAAGGAAAGGCTGTACAACGAGTTGTGGAACTTCCGAATGGAAAATTCCTTGAAAGGCAATCCTAGGCATAACACATGTCAAAAGGAATGTATCGAAAGAAATAGACCTAGTCTATACTATCATAAAAGATCAGCTACAAGGAATAACCAAACGAAGGTAAAATCGAATATAAATCAGAGGCAAAATCGTTCTAAGTATCCACGAAAGGATCCTCTACGAGGAAATCTGAAAGAAGAACGAAACACACATGCATGTCAAGAGGTCACTTAGAAGACCAATGAGGGCAACAGATGGAGTGGACCATCTAAAGAAGATTAACTGTTTTATCTCGAACCTTTATAAAAAGAGAATTTGAAAAGATTCATAGGCATAAACAAACCAACTATTCTAAGCAGTATCGCAATCCCTGGTGACTATTTTCAAAGTCCATACAAAGCCAAAAATTTTGCTAAGATTTATTATGCTGATCAAGTATCTAATGGGTACAAAGGACCAAGGATGAG
>NW_017616821.1:0-2282 GCF_001879475.1 Ipomoea nil | reverse complement strand
ACGGCGGGTGCCGAGGTTGCGGAAAGTTGCGCGTACGAGGTGCGGAAAGTTGCGCGGTACGGGGTGGGCCGAGTTGCGGAAAATTGCGGTACGGGTGCGAGGTTGCGGAAAGTTGCGGTACGAGGGTGCCCAAGTTGCGGACTTATGCGGTACGAGAGTGCCCAAGTTGCGGAAAATTGCGGTACGGGGGTGCCGAGGTTGCGGACTTATGCGGAACGGGTGTGCGAGGTTGCGGAAAGTTGCGGTACGGGTGTGCTGAGGTTGCGGAAAGTTGCGTACGAGGTGCCGAGGTTGCGGAAAGTTGCGGTACGAGGTGCCGAGGTTGCGGAAAGTTGCGGTACGAGTGCCAAGTTGCGGACTTATGCGGAACGGGGGGTGCCGAGGTTGCGGACTTAGGTTGCGGACTTATGCGGAACGGGGTGCCGAGGTTGGGCGAATGCGGAACGAGGGCGCCAAATTGCGCAGCAGTTGCGGACGGATGCGGAAAATATCACGCAACAGAGGTTTACCCCGCTGCCACCCCAGTACTTTTAACGACGGTTCTGTGTTATGCCTTGGCCTATGTCGTTTTACGTCGTTCTCGTGCAAAAATGGCATATACATTTGTTTTAGAGCTTATTGTACTATTTAATTAGTGAGGCAAACGATATGCCATATATTCCTCTCACATTCCCAACAATCCAAGTACTTGCTAAGTCAGACAAGGAACTTTGCGGACAGCTGGGCATAAATTTGGACATCGTCGTTTTCAATGAAATAATCATCCAAACGCTTTGAAATTTACCAAGCATTGTTAAAATGCTCTAAACTAAAGGACCATGCAATAACATTTGAAAAAAAATGCACGGAACCACCCGAAATGACCGTGTGATTTACGGGACAAACCGTGTCTACTGCTGTCACTGGGGTTTTTTTTTTTTAACTACTATAGGGGGGTATGGTAGTTGAGGTGCCGGTCGACTTTTTTCGGAACGTGTTGGGACGGGCCCCCTCGTCCCGTAGGCCTCGTACGAGTGTTCCGCCGCTCGTACGTATTATTGGGGACCGGCATAGACCCATCGGAGTCGCAAGGCGGGGCGGCGCACCGGACGGAGACGGACATGCAAAAAAACATCATTGGCACGTGAATTCGGTCAATCGAGCAAACGTGAATCTGCAATATACCGTCAGTAGGTTGTGAGTTGCCGAGGCACGTGTCCAATCGTCTAGTAAGCTGTTCGTTAACGAATTACGGTGCGCCGTAGGGCGGAGGCGGGCGTTCGCAATGAACCCGCCAGCGTAGCGCAGTGCAGCGTACGTGTCGTCGGCGTGGGGGTTGACCGACCTCGCAAGAGGATAGAAATATTGTATTGCTCGAGGCCTTTCATTCCTCGAGGGCTTCCTCCACAGCACTCGTTCGACGACACGTCCGGATCTGACCGAGACGGACATGCAAAAAAACGGCCGTGGAACAAGTTGGGCAAAAAAACAACCGTGAATCTGCAATATACCGTCAGTAGGCTTGTAAGTTACCGACACCAGTGTCCACCCGTCTAGTAAGCTGTCCGTTAAAGGATGATTGTGCGCTCGCTACGAATCTGCCCAAGCGCAACGGGCGTTGTCTTAGCGTCGGACTTGGGGGCTGACCCACCTCGCAAGAGGTATGGTGTTGTATTGATCGAGGACTTTCACTCCTCGAGGTCTTCCTCCACCCGATGGCGCGACGGACTCACAACCAATGCGTACGGCGAGATGGAAATTCGGTAGTTACCTTTTGTAACTATCGACGCGGGCACTGAGGGAGACGGACATGCAAAAAAACGTCGTTGGCGCGGGGTTGTCGGTCAATCGAGCAACCGTGAATCTGCAACATACCGTAGTAGGTTGTGAGTTACCGAGACCCGTTTCCAACCGTCTAGTAAGCTGTTCGTTAGAGGATGATTGTGCTCCGGACGGACGTGGGGGCTGACCCACCTCGCAAGAGGTATGGTATTGCATTGATCGAGGGATTCCACTCCTCGAGGGCTTCCTCCACCTCACCCGATGGCGAGACGGACTCACAACCAATGTGAGCGGCGAGATGGGAATTCAAGGGTTACCTTTCGTACCTATCGACGCGGGGCGTTCCTGCCGTGACGGCCAGCATCGGTGGGGACTCGTGCACGGATTCGTCCGGGCCGGGTTCCTATCGATCCTCGCTAAGCGATTGGGGCGTTTTTTGCGACGCGAGACGGTGTGTGAGTGGTTATCGGCGTGTGCGGTCAGGTTGGATCCCTGCTCGAGCAGCGACGTCCTGCCAAGCA
>NW_017616820.1:15000-16350 GCF_001879475.1 Ipomoea nil | reverse complement strand
TCCGCAACTTGGGACCCTCGTACCGCAACTTTCCGCAACTTGGGCACTCTCGTACCGCAACTTTCCGCAACTTGGGCACCCTCGTACCGCAACTTTCCGCAACTTGGGCACCCTCGTACCGCAACTTTCCGCAACTTGGGCACCCTCGTACCGCAACTTTCCGCAACTTGGGCACCCTCGTACCGCAACTTTCCGCAACTTGGGCACCCTCGTACCGCAACTTTCCGCAACTTGGGCACCCTCGTACCGCATAACTTGCCCCGCCAACCCTCTGGCACCCTCGTACCGCATAATTCCGCAACCTCGGCACCCTCGTACCGCATAATTCCGCAACCTCGGCACCCTCGTACCGCATGAGTCCGCAACTTAGGCACCAACGTTGCGCATGAGTCCGCAACTTAGGCACCAACGTTGCGCATGAGTCCGCAACTTAGGCACCAACGTTGCGCATGAGTCCGCAACTTAGGCACCCTCGTTCCGCATGAGTCCGCAACTTAGGCACCCTCGTACCCCATAAGTCCGCAACTTGGGCACACTCGTTCCGCATGAGCCCGCAACGTAGGCACACTCGTTCCGCACAAGTCCGGCACTTAGGCACACTCGTTCCGCATGAGTCCGCAACTTAGGCACGCTCGTTCCGCATAAGTCCGCAACGTAGGCACACTCGTTCCGCATATGCCCGCAACGTAGGCACACTCGTTCCGCATATGCCCGCAACGTAGGCACACTCGTTCCGCATAAGCCCGCACCTCGCACCCTCCGCATAAGTCCGCACCTCGGCACCCTCGTACCGCATAAGTCCGCAACCTCGGCACCCTCGTACCGCATAAGTCCGCAACCTCGGCACCCTCGTACCGCATAATTCCGCAACCTCGGCACCCTCGTACCGCATGAGTCCGCAACTTAGGCACCAACGTTGCGCATAAGCCCGCAACTTAGGCACCCTCGTTCCGCATAAGTCCGCAACTTAGGCACCCTCGTACCCCATAAGTCCGCAACTTGGGCACACTCGTTCCGCATGAGCCCGCAACGTAGGCACACTCGTTCCGCACAAGTCCGGCACTTAGGCACACTCGTTCCGCATGAGTCCGCAACTTAGGCACGCTCGTACCCCATAAGTCCGCAACTTGGGCACACTCGTTCCGCATGAGCCCGCAACGTAGGCACACTCGTTCCGCACAAGTCCGGCACTTAGGCACACTCGTTCCGCATGAGTCCGCAACTTAGGCACACTCGTTCCGCATATGCCCGCAACGTAGGCACACTCGTTCCGCATGAGTCCGCAACGTAGGCACGCTACTTCGGCACACTCGTTCCGCACAAGTCCGCAACTTCGGCACACTCGTTCCG
>NW_017616820.1:2500-5000 GCF_001879475.1 Ipomoea nil | reverse complement strand
CGCAACCTCGGCCCACCCGTACCGCAACTTTCCGCAACCTCGGCCCACCCGTACCGCAACTTTCCGCAACCTCGGCACCCCCGTACCGCAATTTTCCGCAACGTCGGCCCACCCGTACCGCAATTTTCCGCAACCTCGGCACCCCCGTACCGCAACTTTCCGCAACCTCGGCACCCCCGTACCGCAACTTTCCGCAACCTCGGCACCCCCGTACCGCAACTTTCCGCAACCTCGGCACACCCGTACCGCAACTTTCCGCAACCTCGGCACACCCGTACCGCAACTTTCCGCAACCTCGGCACACCCGTACCGCAACTTTCCGCAACCTCGGCACCCCCGTACCGCATAAGTCCGCAACCTCGGCACCCTCGTACCGCATAAGTCCGCAACCTCGGCACCCTCGTACCGCATAAGTCCGCAACCTCGGCACCCTCGTACCGCATAAGTCCGCAACCTCGGCACCCTCGTACCGCATAAGTCCGCAACCTCGGCACCCTCGTACCGCATAAGTCCGCAACCTCGGCACCCTCGTTCCGCATAAGTCCGCAACTTGGGCACCCTCGTACCGCAACTTTCCGCAACTTGGGCACCCTCGTACCGCAACTTTCCGCAACTTGGGCACTCTCGTACCGCAACTTTCCGCAACTTGGGCACTCTCGTACCGCAACTTTCCGCAACTTGGGCACCCTCGTACCGCAACTTTCCGCAACTTGGGCACCCTCGTACCGCAACTTTCCGCAACTTGGGCACTCTCGTACCGCAACTTTCCGCAACTTGGGCACCCTCGTACCGCAACTTTCCGCAACTTGGGCACCCTCGTACCGCAACTTTCCGCAACTTGGGCACCCTCGTACCGCATAATTCCGCAACCTCGGCACCCTCGTTCCGCATAAGTCCGCAACCTCGGCACCCTCGTACCGCATAATTCCGCAACTTAGGCACCAACGTTGCGCATGAGTCCGCAACTTAGGCACCAACGTTGCGCATGAGTCCGCAACTTAGGCACCAACGTTGCGCATGAGTCCGCAACTTAGGCACCAACGTTGCGCATGAGTCCGCAACTTAGGCACCCTCGTACCCCATAAGTCCGCAACTTGGGCACACTCGTTCCGCATGAGCCCGCAACGTAGGCACACTCGTTCCGCACAAGTCCGGCACTTAGGCACACTCGTTCCGCATGAGTCCGCAACTTAGGCACGCTCGTTCCGCATAAGTCCGCAACGTAGGCACACTCGTTCCGCATATGCCCGCAACGTAGGCACACTCGTTCCGCATATGCCCGCAACGTAGGCACACTCGTTCCGCATAAGCCCGCAACCTCGGCACCCTCGTACCGCATAAGTCCGCAACCTCGGCACCCTCGTACCGCATAAGTCCGCAACCTCGGCACCCTCGTACCGCATAAGTCCGCAACCTCGGCACCCTCGTACCGCATAATTCCGCAACCTCGGCACCCTCGTACCGCATGAGTCCGCAACTTAGGCACCAACGTTGCGCATAAGCCCGCAACTTAGGCACCCTCGTTCCGCATAAGTCCGCAACTTAGGCACCCTCGTACCCCATAAGTCCGCAACTTGGGCACACTCGTTCCGCATGAGCCCGCAACGTAGGCACACTCGTTCCGCACAAGTCCGGCACTTAGGCACACTCGTTCCGCATGAGTCCGCAACTTAGGCACGCTCGTACCCCATAAGTCCGCAACTTGGGCACACTCGTTCCGCATGAGCCCGCAACGTAGGCACACTCGTTCCGCACAAGTCCGGCACTTAGGCACACTCGTTCCGCATGAGTCCGCAACTTAGGCACACTCGTTCCGCATATGCCCGCAACGTAGGCACACTCGTTCCGCATGAGTCCGCAACGTAGGCACGCTACTTCGGCACACTCGTTCCGCACAAGTCCGCAACTTCGGCACACTCGTTCCGCAACTGTCCGCTACTTAGGCACACTCGTTCCGCAACTGTCCGCAACTTAGGCGCACTCGTTCCGCATGAGTCCGCAACTTAGGCACACTCGTTCCGCATATGCCCGCAACGTAGGCACACTCGTTCCGCATATGCCCGCAACGTAGGCACGCTCGTTCCGCACAAGTCCGCAACTTAGGCACGCTCGTTCCGCACAAGTCCGCAACTTAGGCACGCTCGTTCCGCACAAGTCCGATACTTAGGCACACTCGTTCCGCACAAGTCCGCTACTTAGGCACACTCGTTCCGCATGAGTCCGCAACTTAGGCACACTCGTTCCGCATGAGTCCGCAACTTAGGCACACTCGTTCCGCATATGCCCGCAACGTAGGCACACTCGTTCCGCACAAGTCCGGCACTTAGGCACGCTCGTTCCGCACAAGTCCGGCACTTAGGCACACTCGTTCCGCATGAGTCCGCAACTTAGGCACGCTCGTTCCGCATATGCCCGCAACGTAGGCACACTCGTTCCGCATAAGTCCGCAACGTAGGCACACTCGTTCCGCCACAAAGTCCGCAAAGCCCGCAACGTAGGC
>NW_017616819.1:0-15515 GCF_001879475.1 Ipomoea nil | reverse complement strand
GACAAAATCACTTGCGCGTTTGCCGTTAAAATAAAAAATTAAAAAGTGGTGGGGATGCAACACGAGGACTTCCCAGGGGGTCACCCATCCTAGTACTACTCTCGCCCAAGCACGCTTAACTTCGGAGTTCTGATGGGATCCGGTGCATTAGTGCTGGTATGATCGCATCCGTCATGTACCGCGCGCAAAATGTACTTGACCCCTTCTCACCGCGCAAACCGGAGACAAAATCACTTGCGCGTTTGCCGTTAAAATAAAAAATTAAAAGTGGGTGGGGATGCAACACGAGGACTTTCCCAGGGGGTCACCCATCCTAGTACTACTCTCGCCCAAGCACGCTTAACTTCGGAGTTCTGATGGGATCCGGTGCATTAGTGCTGGTATGATCGCATCCGTCATGTACCGCGCGCAAAATGTACTTGACCCCTTCTCACCGCGCAAACCGAGACAAAATCACTTGCGCGTTTGCCGTTAAAATAAAAAATTAAAAAGTGGGTGGGGGATGCAACACGAGGACTTCCCAGGGGGTCACCCATCCTAGTACTACTCTCGCCCAAGCACGCTTAACTTCGGAGTTCTGATGGGATCCGGTGCATTAGTGCTGGTATGATCGCATCCGTCATGTACCGCGCGCAAAATGTACTTGACCCCTTCTCACCGCGCAAACCGAGACAAAATCACTTGCGCGTTTGCCGTTAAAATAAAAAATTAAAAAGTGGGTGGGGGATGCAACACGAGGACTTCCCAGGGGGTCACCCATCCTAGTACTACTCTCGCCCAAGCACGCTTAACTTCGGAGTTCTGATGGGATCCGGTGCATTAGTGCTGGTATGATCGCATCCGTCATGTACCGGCGCGCAAAATGTACTTGACCCCTTCTCACCGCGCAAACCGAGACAAAATCACTTGCGCGTTTGCCGTTAAAATAAAAAATTAAAAAGTGGGTGGGGATGCAACACGAGGACTTCCCAGGGGGTCACCCATCCTAGTACTACTCTCGCCCAAGCACGCTTAACTTCGGAGTTCTGATGGGATCCGGTGCATTAGTGCTGGTATGATCGCATCCGTCATGTACCGCGCGCAAAATGTACTTGACCCCTTCTCACCGCGCAAACCGAGACAAAATCACTTGCGCGTTTGCCGTTAAAATAAAAAATTAAAAAGTGGGTGGGGGATGCAACACGAGGACTTCCCAGGGGTCACCCATCCTAGTACTACTCTCGCCCAAGCACGCTTAACTTCGGAGTTCTGATGGGATCCGGTGCATTAGTGCTGGTATGATCGCATCCGTCATGTACCGCGCGCAAAATGTACTTGACCCCTTCTCACCGCGCAAACCGAGACAAAATCACTTGCGCGTTTGCCGTTAAAATAAAAAATTAAAAAGTGGGTGGGGGATGCAACACGAGGACTTCCCAGGGGTCACCCATCCTAGTACTACTCTCGCCCAAGCACGCTTAACTTCGGAGTTCTGATGGATCCGGTGCATTAGTGCTGGTATGATCGCATCCGTCATGTACCGCGCGCAAAATGTACTTGACCCCTTCTCACCGCGCAAACCGAGACAAAATCACTTGCGCGTTTGCCGTTAAAATAAAAAATTAAAAAGTGGGTGGGGGATGCAACACGAGGACTTCCCAGGGGGTCACCCATCCTAGTACTACTCTCGCCCAAGCACGCTTAACTTCGGAGTTCTGATGGGATCCGGTGCATTAGTGCTGGTATGATCGCATCCGTCATGTACCGCGCGCAAAATGTACTTGACCCCTTCTCACCGCGCAAACCGAGACAAAATCACTTGCGCGTTTGCCGTTAAAATAAAAAATTAAAAAGTGGGTGGGGGATGCAACACGAGGACTTCCCAGGGGGTCACCCATCCTAGTACTACTCTCGCCCAAGCACGCTTAACTTCGGAGTTCTGATGGGATCCGGTGCATTAGTGCTGGTATGATCGCATCCGTCATGTACCGCGCGCAAAATGTACTTGACCCCTTCTCACCGCGCAAACCGAGACAAAATCACTTGCGCGTTTGCCGTTAAAATAAAAAATTAAAAAGTGGGTGGGGGATGCAACACGAGGACTTCCCAGGGGGTCACCCATCCTAGTACTACTCTCGCCCAAGCACGCTTAACTTCGGAGTTCTGATGGGATCCGGTGCATTAGTGCTGGTATGATCGCATCCGTCATGTACCGCGCGCAAAATGTACTTGACCCCTTCTCACCGCGCAAACCGAGACAAAATCACTTGCGCGTTTGCCGTTAAAATAAAAAATTAAAAAGTGGGTGGGGGATGCAACACGAGGACTTCCCAGGGGGTCACCCATCCTAGTACTACTCTCGCCCAAGCACGCTTAACTTCGGAGTTCTGATGGGATCCGGTGCATTAGTGCTGGTATGATCGCATCCGTCATGTACCGCGCGCAAAATGTACTTGACCCCTTCTCACCGCGCAAACCGAGACAAAATCACTTGCGCGTTTGCCGTTAAAATAAAAAATTAAAAAGTGGGTGGGGGATGCAACACGAGGACTTCCCAGGGGGTCACCCATCCTAGTACTACTCTCGCCCAAGCACGCTTAACTTCGGAGTTCTGATGGGATCCGGTGCATTAGTGCTGGTATGATCGCATCCGTCATGTACCGCGCGCAAAATGTACTTGACCCCTTCTCACCGCGCAAACCGAGACAAAATCACTTGCGCGTTTGCCGTTAAAATAAAAAATTAAAAAGTGGGTGGGGGATGCAACACGAGGACTTCCCAGGGGGTCACCCATCCTAGTACTACTCTCGCCCAAGCACGCTTAACTTCGGAGTTCTGATGGATCCGGTGCATTAGTGCTGGTATGATCGCATCCGTCATGTACCGCGCGCAAAATGTACTTGACCCCTTCTCACCGCGCAAACCGAGACAAAATCACTTGCGCGTTTGCCGTTAAAATAAAAAATTAAAAAGTGGGTGGGGGATGCAACACGAGGACTTCCCAGGGGGTCACCCATCCTAGTACTACTCTCGCCCAAGCACGCTTAACTTCGGAGTTCTGATGGGATCCGGTGCATTAGTGCTGGTATGATCGCATCCGTCATGTACCGCGCGCAAAATGTACTTGACCCCTTCTCACCGCGCAAACCGAGACAAAATCACTTGCGCGTTTGCCGTTAAAATAAAAAATTAAAAAGTGGGTGGGGGATGCAACACGAGGACTTCCCAGGGGGTCACCCATCCTAGTACTACTCTCGCCCAAGCACGCTTAACTTCGGAGTTCTGATGGGATCCGGTGCATTAGTGCTGGTATGATCGCATCCGTCATGTACCGCGCGCAAAATGTACTTGACCCCTTCTCACCGCGCAAACCGAGACAAAATCACTTGCGCGTTTGCCGTTAAAATAAAAAATTAAAAAGTGGGTGGGGGATGCAACACGAGGACTTCCCAGGGGGTCACCCATCCTAGTACTACTCTCGCCCAAGCACGCTTAACTTCGGAGTTCTGATGGGATCCGGTGCATTAGTGCTGGTATGATCGCATCCGTCATGTACCGCGCGCAAAATGTACTTGACCCCTTCTCACCGCGCAAACCGAGACAAAATCACTTGCGCGTTTGCCGTTAAAATAAAAAATTAAAAAGTGGGTGGGGGATGCAACACGAGGACTTCCCAGGGGTCACCCATCCTAGTACTACTCTCGCCCAAGCACGCTTAACTTCGGAGTTCTGATGGGATCCGGTGCATTAGTGCTGGTATGATCGCATCCGTCATGTACCGCGCGCAAAATGTACTTGACCCCTTCTCACCGCGCAAACCGAGACAAAATCACTTGCGCGTTTGCCGTTAAAATAAAAAATTAAAAAGTGGGTGGGGGATGCAACACGAGGACTTCCCAGGGGGTCACCCATCCTAGTACTACTCTCGCCCAAGCACGCTTAACTTCGGAGTTCTGATGGGATCCGGTGCATTAGTGCTGGTATGATCGCATCCGTCATGTACCGCGCGCAAAATGTACTTGACCCCTTCTCACCGCGCAAACCGAGACAAAATCACTTGCGCGTTTGCCGTTAAAATAAAAAATTAAAAAGTGGGTGGGGGATGCAACACGAGGACTTCCCAGGGGGTCACCCATCCTAGTACTACTCTCGCCCAAGCACGCTTAACTTCGGAGTTCTGATGGGATCCGGTGCATTAGTGCTGGTATGATCGCATCCGTCATGTACCGCGCGCAAAATGTACTTGACCCCTTCTCACCGCGCAAACCGAGACAAAATCACTTGCGCGTTTGCCGTTAAAATAAAAAATTAAAAAGTGGGTGGGGGATGCAACACGAGGACTTCCCAGGGGGTCACCCATCCTAGTACTACTCTCGCCCAAGCACGCTTAACTTCGGAGTTCTGATGGGATCCGGTGCATTAGTGCTGGTATGATCGCATCCGTCATGTACCGCGCGCAAAATGTACTTGACCCCTTCTCACCGCGCAAACCGAGACAAAATCACTTGCGCGTTTGCCGTTAAAATAAAAAATTAAAAAGTGGGTGGGGGATGCAACACGAGGACTTCCCAGGGGGTCACCCATCCTAGTACTACTCTCGCCCAAGCACGCTTAACTTCGGAGTTCTGATGGGATCCGGTGCATTAGTGCTGGTATGATCGCATCCGTCATGTACCGCGCGCAAAATGTACTTGACCCCTTCTCACCGCGCAAACCGAGACAAAATCACTTGCGCGTTTGCCGTTAAAATAAAAAATTAAAAAGTGGGTGGGGGATGCAACACGAGGACTTCCCAGGGGGTCACCCATCCTAGTACTACTCTCGCCCAAGCACGCTTAACTTCGGAGTTCTGATGGGATCCGGTGCATTAGTGCTGGTATGATCGCATCCGTCATGTACCGCGCGCAAAATGTACTTGACCCTTCTCACCGCGCAAACCGAGACAAAATCACTTGCGCGTTTGCCGTTAAAATAAAAAATTAAAAAGTGGGTGGGGGATGCAACACGAGGACTTCCCAGGGGGTCACCCATCCTAGTACTACTCTCGCCCAAGCACGCTTAACTTCGGAGTTCTGATGGGATCCGGTGCATTAGTGCTGGTATGATCGCATCCGTCATGTACCGCGCGCAAAATGTACTTGACCCCTTCTCACCGCGCAAACCGAGACAAAATCACTTGCGCGTTTGCCGTTAAAATAAAAAATTAAAAAGTGGGTGGGGGATGCAACACGAGGACTTCCCAGGGGGTCACCCATCCTAGTACTACTCTCGCCCAAGCACGCTTAACTTCGGAGTTCTGATGGGATCCGGTGCATTAGTGCTGGTATGATCGCATCCGTCATGTACCGCGCGCAAAATGTACTTGACCCCTTCTCACCGCGCAAACCGAGACAAAATCACTTGCGCGTTTGCCGTTAAAATAAAAAATTAAAAAGTGGGTGGGGGATGCAACACGAGGACTTCCCAGGGGGTCACCCATCCTAGTACTACTCTCGCCCAAGCACGCTTAACTTCGGAGTTCTGATGGGATCCGGTGCATTAGTGCTGGTATGATCGCATCCGTCATGTACCGCGCGCAAAATGTACTTGACCCCTTCTCACCGCGCAAACCGAGACAAAATCACTTGCGCGTTTGCCGTTAAAATAAAAAATTAAAAAGTGGGTGGGGGATGCAACACGAGGACTTCCCAGGGGGTCACCCATCCTAGTACTACTCTCGCCCAAGCACGCTTAACTTCGGAGTTCTGATGGGATCCGGTGCATTAGTGCTGGTATGATCGCATCCGTCATGTACCGCGCGCAAAATGTACTTGACCCCTTCTCACCGCGCAAACCGAGACAAAATCACTTGCGCGTTTGCCGTTAAAATAAAAAATTAAAAAGTGGGTGGGGATGCAACACGAGGACTTCCCAGGGGGTCACCCATCCTAGTACTACTCTCGCCCAAGCACGCTTAACTTCGGAGTTCTGATGGGATCCGGTGCATTAGTGCTGGTATGATCGCATCCGTCATGTACCGCGCGCAAAATGTACTTGACCCCTTCTCACCGCGCAAACCGAGACAAAATCACTTGCGCGTTTGCCGTTAAAATAAAAAATTAAAAAGTGGGTGGGGGATGCAACACGAGGACTTCCCAGGGGGTCACCCATCCTAGTACTACTCTCGCCCAAGCACGCTTAACTTCGGAGTTCTGATGGGATCCGGTGCATTAGTGCTGGTATGATCGCATCCGTCATGTACCGCGCGCAAAATGTACTTGACCCCTTCTCACCGCGCAAACCGAGACAAAATCACTTGCGCGTTTGCCGTTAAAATAAAAAATTAAAAAGTGGGTGGGGGATGCAACACGAGGACTTCCCAGGGGGTCACCCATCCTAGTACTACTCTCGCCCAAGCACGCTTAACTTCGGAGTTCTGATGGGATCCGGTGCATTAGTGCTGGTATGATCGCATCCGTCATGTACCGCGCGCAAAATGTACTTGACCCCTTCTCACCGCGCAAACCGAGACAAAATCACTTGCGCGTTTGCCGTTAAAATAAAAAATTAAAAAGTGGGTGGGGGATGCAACACGAGGACTTCCCAGGGGGTCACCCATCCTAGTACTACTCTCGCCCAAGCACGCTTAACTTCGGAGTTCTGATGGGATCCGGTGCATTAGTGCTGGTATGATCGCATCCGTCATGTACCGCGCGCAAAATGTACTTGACCCCTTCTCACCGCGCAAACCGAGACAAAATCACTTGCGCGTTTGCCGTTAAAATAAAAAATTAAAAAGTGGGTGGGGGATGCAACACGAGGACTTCCCAGGGGGTCACCCATCCTAGTACTACTCTCGCCCAAGCACGCTTAACTTCGGAGTTCTGATGGGATCCGGTGCATTAGTGCTGGTATGATCGCATCCGTCATGTACCGCGCGCAAAATGTACTTGACCCCTTCTCACCGCGCAAACCGAGACAAAATCACTTGCGCGTTTGCCGTTAAAATAAAAAATTAAAAAGTGGGTGGGGGATGCAACACGAGGACTTCCCAGGGGGTCACCCATCCTAGTACTACTCTCGCCCAAGCACGCTTAACTTCGGAGTTCTGATGGGATCCGGTGCATTAGTGCTGGTATGATCGCATCCGTCATGTACCGCGCGCAAAATGTACTTGACCCCTTCTCACCGCGCAAACCGAGACAAAATCACTTGCGCGTTTGCCGTTAAAATAAAAAATTAAAAAGTGGGTGGGGGATGCAACACGAGGACTTCCCAGGGGGTCACCCATCCTAGTACTACTCTCGCCCAAGCACGCTTAACTTCGGAGTTCTGATGGGATCCGGTGCATTAGTGCTGGTATGATCGCATCCGTCATGTACCGCGCGCAAAATGTACTTGACCCCTTCTCACCGCGCAAACCGAGACAAAATCACTTGCGCGTTTGCCGTTAAAATAAAAAATTAAAAAGTGGGTGGGGGATGCAACACGAGGACTTCCCAGGGGGTCACCCATCCTAGTACTACTCTCGCCCAAGCACGCTTAACTTCGGAGTTCTGATGGGATCCGGTGCATTAGTGCTGGTATGATCGCATCCGTCATGTACCGCGCGCAAAATGTACTTGACCCCTTCTCACCGCGCAAACCGAGACAAAATCACTTGCGCGTTTGCCGTTAAAATAAAAAATTAAAAAGTGGGTGGGGGATGCAACACGAGGACTTCCCAGGGGGTCACCCATCCTAGTACTACTCTCGCCCAAGCACGCTTAACTTCGGAGTTCTGATGGGATCCGGTGCATTAGTGCTGGTATGATCGCATCCGTCATGTACCGCGCGCAAAATGTACTTGACCCCTTCTCACCGCGCAAACCGAGACAAAATCACTTGCGCGTTTGCCGTTAAAATAAAAAATTAAAAAGTGGGTGGGGGATGCAACACGAGGACTTCCCAGGGGGTCACCCATCCTAGTACTACTCTCGCCCAAGCACGCTTAACTTCGGAGTTCTGATGGGATCCGGTGCATTAGTGCTGGTATGATCGCATCCGTCATGTACCGCGCGCAAAATGTACTTGACCCCTTCTCACCGCGCAAACCGAGACAAAATCACTTGCGCGTTTGCCGTTAAAATAAAAAATTAAAAAGTGGGTGGGGGATGCAACACGAGGACTTCCCAGGGGGTCACCCATCCTAGTACTACTCTCGCCCAAGCACGCTTAACTTCGGAGTTCTGATGGGATCCGGTGCATTAGTGCTGGTATGATCGCATCCGTCATGTACCGCGCGCAAAATGTACTTGACCCCTTCTCACCGCGCAAACCGAGACAAAATCACTTGCGCGTTTGCCGTTAAAATAAAAAATTAAAAAGTGGGTGGGGGATGCAACACGAGGACTTCCCAGGGGGTCACCCATCCTAGTACTACTCTCGCCCAAGCACGCTTAACTTCGGAGTTCTGATGGGATCCGGTGCATTAGTGCTGGTATGATCGCATCCGTCATGTACCGCGCGCAAAATGTACTTGACCCCTTCTCACCGCGCAAACCGAGACAAAATCACTTGCGCGTTTGCCGTTAAAATAAAAAATTAAAAAGTGGGTGGGGGATGCAACACGAGGACTTCCCAGGGGGTCACCCATCCTAGTACTACTCTCGCCCAAGCACGCTTAACTTCGGAGTTCTGATGGGATCCGGTGCATTAGTGCTGGTATGATCGCATCCGTCATGTACCGCGCGCAAAATGTACTTGACCCCTTCTCACCGCGCAAACCGAGACAAAATCACTTGCGCGTTTGCCGTTAAAATAAAAAATTAAAAAGTGGGTGGGGGATGCAACACGAGGACTTCCCAGGGGGTCACCCATCCTAGTACTACTCTCGCCCAAGCACGCTTAACTTCGGAGTTCTGATGGGATCCGGTGCATTAGTGCTGGTATGATCGCATCCGTCATGTACCGCGCGCAAATGTACTTGACCCCTTCTCACCGCGCAAACCGAGACAAAATCACTTGCGCGTTTGCCGTTAAAATAAAAAATTAAAAAGTGGGTGGGGGATGCAACACGAGGACTTCCCAGGGGGTCACCCATCCTAGTACTACTCTCGCCCAAGCACGCTTAACTTCGGAGTTCTGATGGGATCCGGTGCATTAGTGCTGGTATGATCGCATCCGTCATGTACCGCGCGCAAAATGTACTTGACCCCTTCTCACCGCGCAAACCGAGACAAAATCACTTGCGCGTTTGCCGTTAAAATAAAAAATTAAAAAGTGGGTGGGGGATGCAACACGAGGACTTCCCAGGGGGTCACCCATCCTAGTACTACTCTCGCCCAAGCACGCTTAACTTCGGAGTTCTGATGGGATCCGGTGCATTAGTGCTGGTATGATCGCATCCGTCATGTACCGCGCGCAAAATGTACTTGACCCCTTCTCACCGCGCAAACCGAGACAAAATCACTTGCGCGTTTGCCGTTAAAATAAAAAATTAAAAAGTGGGTGGGGGATGCAACACGAGGACTTCCCAGGGGGTCACCATCCTAGTACTACTCTCGCCCAAGCACGCTTAACTTCGGAGTTCTGATGGATCCGGTGCATTAGTGCTGGTATGATCGCATCCGTCATGTACCGCGCGCAAAATGTACTTGACCCCTTCTCACCGCGCAAACCGAGACAAAATCACTTGCGCGTTTGCCGTTAAAATAAAAAATTAAAAAGTGGGTGGGGGATGCAACACGAGGACTTCCCAGGGGGTCACCCATCCTAGTACTACTCTCGCCCAAGCACGCTTAACTTCGGAGTTCTGATGGGATCCGGTGCATTAGTGCTGGTATGATCGCATCCGTCATGTACCGCGCGCAAAATGTACTTGACCCCTTCTCACCGCGCAAACCGAGACAAAATCACTTGCGCGTTTGCCGTTAAAATAAAAAATTAAAAAGTGGGTGGGGGATGCAACACGAGGACTTCCCAGGGGGTCACCCATCCTAGTACTACTCTCGCCCAAGCACGCTTAACTTCGGAGTTCTGATGGGATCCGGTGCATTAGTGCTGGTATGATCGCATCCGTCATGTACCGCGCGCAAAATGTACTTGACCCCTTCTCACCGCGCAAACCGAGACAAAATCACTTGCGCGTTTGCCGTTAAAATAAAAAATTAAAAAGTGGGTGGGGGATGCAACACGAGGACTTCCCAGGGGGTCACCCATCCTAGTACTACTCTCGCCCAAGCACGCTTAACTTCGGAGTTCTGATGGGATCCGGTGCATTAGTGCTGGTATGATCGCATCCGTCATGTACCGCGCGCAAAATGTACTTGACCCTTCTCACCGCGCAAACCGAGACAAAATCACTTGCGCGTTTGCCGTTAAAATAAAAAATTAAAAAGTGGGTGGGGATGCAACACGAGGACTTCCCAGGGGGTCACCCATCCTAGTACTACTCTCGCCCAAGCACGCTTACTTCGGAGTTCTGATGGGATCCGGTGCATTAGTGCTGGTATGATCGCATCCGTCATGTACCGCGCGCAAAATGTACTTGACCCCTTCTCACCGCGCAAACCGAGACAAAATCACTTGCGCGTTTGCCGTTAAAATAAAAAAATTAAAAAGTGGGTGGGGGATGCAACACGAGGACTTCCCAGGGGTCACCCATCCTAGTACTACTCTCGCCCAAGCACGCTTAACTTCGGAGTTCTGATGGGATCCGGTGCATTAGTGCTGGTATGATCGCATCCGTCATGTACCGCGCAAAATTACTTGACCCCTTCTCACGCGCAAACCGAGACAAAATCACTTGCGCGTTGCCGTTAAAATAAAAAATGGGTGGGGGAGCAACACGAGGACTTCCAGGGGGTCACCCATCCTAGTATACTCTCGCCCAAGCACGCTTAATTCGGAGTTGAGGATCCGGTGCATTAGTGCGGTATGATCGCATCCTCATGTACGCGGCAAATTACTTGACCCCTTCTCACCCGCAAACCGAGACAAAATCACTTGCGCGTTTGCCGTTAAAATAAAAAATTAAAAAGTGGGTGGGGGATGCAACACGAGGACTTCCCAGGGGGTCACCCATCCTAGTACTACTCTCGCCCAAGCACGCTTAACTTCGGAGTTCTGATGGGATCCGGTGCATTAGTGCTGGTATGATCGCATCCGTCATGTACCGCGCAAAATGTACTTGACCCCTTCTCACCGCGCAAACCGAGACCAAAATCACTTGCGCGTTTGCCGTTAAAATAAAAAATTAAAAAGTGGTGGGTGGGGATGCAACACGAGGACTTCCCAGGGGGTCACCCATCCTAGTACTACTCTCGCCCAAGCACGCTTAACTTCGGAGTTCTGATGGGATCCGGTGCATTAGTGCTGGTATGATCGATCCGTCATGTACCGCGCGCAAAATGTACTTGACCCTTCTCACCGCGCAAACCGAGACAAAATCACTTGCGCGTTTGCCGTTAAAATAAAAAATTAAAAAGTGGGTGGGGGATGCAACACGAGGACTTTCCCAGGGGGTCACCCATCCTAGTACTACTCTCGCCCAAGCACGCTTTACTTCGGAGTTCTGATGGGATCCGGTGCATTAGTGCTGGTATGATCGCATCCGTCATGTACCGCGCGCAAAATGTACTTGACCCCTTCTCACCGCGCAAACCGAGACAAAATCACTTGCGCGTTTGCCGTTAAAATAAAAAATTAAAAAGTGGGTGGGGGATGCAACACGAGGACTTCCCAGGGGGTCACCCATCCTAGTACTACTCTCGCCCAAGCACGCTTAACTTCGGAGTTCTGATGGGATCCGGTGCATTAGTGCTGGTATGATCGCATCCGTCATGTACGCGCGCAAAATGTACTTGACCCCTTCTCACCCGCAAACCGAGACAAAATCACTTGCGCGTTTGCCGTTAAAATAAAAAATTAAAAAGGGGTGGGGGATGCTTCCCAGGGGTCACCCATCCTAGTACTACTCTCGCCCAAGCACGCTTAACTTCGGAGTTCTGATGGGATCCGGTGCATTAGTGCTGGTATGATCGCATCCGTCATGTACCGCGCGCAAAATGTACTTGACCCCTTCTCACCGCGCAAACCGAGACAAAATCACTTGCGCGTTTGCCGTTAAAATAAAAAATTAAAAAGTGGGTGGGGGATGCAACACGAGGACTTCCCAGGGGGTCACCCATCCTAGTACTACTCTCGCCCAAGCACGCTTAACTTCGGAGTTCTGATGGGATCCGGTGCATTAGTGCTGGTATGATCGCATCCGTCATGTACCGCGCGCAAAATGTACTTGACCCCTTCTCACCGCGCAAACCGAGACAAAATCACTTGCGCGTTTGCCGTTAAAATAAAAAATTAAAAAGTGGGTGGGGATGCAACACGAGGACTTCCCAGGGGTCACCCATCCTAGTACTACTCTCGCCCAAGCACGCTTAACTTCGGAGTTCTGATGGGATCCGGTGCATTAGTGCTGGTATGATCGCATCCGTCATGTACCGCGCGCAAAATGTACTTGACCCCTTCTCACCGCGCAAACCGAGACAAAATCACTTGCGCGTTTGCCGTTAAAATAAAAAATTAAAAAGTGGGTGGGGGATGCAACACGAGGACTTCCCAGGGGTCACCCATCCTAGTACTACTCTCGCCCAAGCACGCTTAACTTCGGAGTTCTGATGGGATCCGGTGCATTAGTGCTGGTATGATCGCATCCGTCATGTACGCGCGCAAAATGTACTTGACCCCTTCTCACCGCGCAAACCGAGACAAAATCACTTGCGCGTTTGCCGTTAAAATAAAAAATTAAAAAGTGGGTGGGGGATGCAACACGAGGACTTCCCAGGGGTCACCCATCCTAGTACTACTCTCGCCCAAGCACGCTTAACTTCGGAGTTCTGATGGGATCCGGTGCATTAGTGCTGGTATGATCGCATCCGTCATGTACCGCGCGCAAAATGTACTTGACCCCTTCTCACCGCGCAAACCGAGACAAAATCACTTGCGCGTTTGCCTTCGGATTCTGAAATCCGGTGCATTAGTGCTGGTATGATCGCATCCGTCATGTACCGCGCGCAAAATGTACTTGACCCTTCTCACCGCGCAAAACCGAGCAACACGAGGACTTCCCAGGGGTCACCCATCCTAGTACTACTCTCGCCCAAGCACGCTTAACTTCGGAGTTCTGATGGGATCCGGTGCATTAGTGCTGGTATGATCGCATCCGTCATGTACGCCGCGCAAAATGTGGGGGATGCAACACGAGGACTTCCCAGGGGTCACCCATCCTAGTACTACTCTCGCCAAGCACGCTTAACTTCGGAGTTCTGATGGGATCCGGTGCATTAGTGCTGGTCGATGATCGCAAAATCACGCGCTCATTGCCGTTAAAATAAAAAATTAAAAAGTGGGTGGGGGATGCAACACGAGGACTTCGCAAAATCCCATCTTGACTAGTACTACTCCGCGCAAACCGAGACAAAATCACTTGCGCGTTTGCCGTTAAAATAAAAAATTAAAAAGTGGGTGGGGGCGCTTAGCACTTCGGGTTCTTCCTGGGATCAGTGCTGGTCATCCGTCATCCTAGACCCCTTCTCACGCGCAAACCGAGACAAAATCACTTGCGCGTTTGCCGTTAAAATAAAAAATTAAAAAGTGGGTGGGCACGCAACACGAGGAGTTCTGATGGGATCCGGTGCATTAGTGCTGGTATGATCGCATCCGTCATGTACCTAGTAAATACTCTACTTGACGCTCAAAATTAAAAAGTGCCGGACAAAATGCACTTGCGCGAGGACAAAATTCCCAGGGGGTCGCGTTTTCTAGTACTAAATCTCAAAAAATTAACGCTTAACTTCGGAGTTAACACGAGGAGATCCGGCATTAGTGCTGGTATGATCGCATCCGTCATGTACGCGCGCAAAATGTACTTGACCCCTTCTCACCGCGCAAACCGAGACAAAATCACTTGCGCGTTTGCCGTTAAAATAAAAATTAAAAGTGGGTGGGGATGCAACACGAGGACTTCCCAGGGGTTACCCATCCTAGTACTACTCTCGCCCAAGCACGCTTAACTTCGGAGTTCTGATGGGATCCGGTGCATTAGTGCTGGTATGATCGCATCCGTCATGTACCGCGCGCAAAATGTACTTGACCCCTTCTCACGCGCAAACGAGAGACAAATCACTTGCGCGTTTGCCGTTAAAATAAAAAATTAAAAAGTGGTGGGGGATGCAACACGAGGACTTCCAGGGGGTCACCATCCTAGTACTACTCTCGCCCAAGCACGCTTAACTTCGGAGTTCTGATGGATCCGGTGCATTAGTGCTGGTATGATCGCATCCGTCATGTACCGCGCAAATGTACTTGACCCCTTCTCACCGCGCAAACCGTGGGTGGGGGATGCAACACGAGGACTTCCCAGGGGGTCACCCATCCTAGTACTACTCTCGCCCAAGCACGCTTAACTTCGGAGTTCTGATGGGATCCGGTGCATTAGTGCTGGTATGATCGCATCCGTCATGTACCGCGCGCAAAATGTACTTGACCCCTTCTCACCGCGCAAACCGAGACAAAATCACTTGCGCGTTTGCCGTTAAAATAAAAAATTAAAAAGTGGGTGGGGGATGCAACACGAGGACTTCCCAGGGGGTCACCCATCCTAGTACTACTCTCGCCCAAGCACGCTTAACTTCGGAGTTCTGATGGGATCCGGTGCATTAGTGCTGGTATGATCGCATCCGTCATGTACGCGCGCAAAATGTACTTGACCCCTTCTCACGCGCAAACCGAGACAAAATCACTTGCGCGTTTGCCGTTAAAATAAAAAATTAAAAAGTGGGTGGGGGATGCAACACGAGGACTTCCCAGGGGGTCACCCATCCTAGTACTACTCTCGCCCAAGCACGCTTAACTTCGGAGTTCTGATGGGATCCGGTGCATTAGTGCTGGTGATCGCATCCGTCATGTACCGCGCGCAAAATGTACTTGACCCCTTCTCACCGCGCAAACCGAGACAAAATCACTTGCGCGTTTGCCGTTAAAATAAAAAATTAAAAAGTGGGTGGGGATGCAACACGAGGACTTCCCAGGGGGTCACCCATCCTAGTACTACTCTCGCCCAAGCACGCTTAACTTCGGAGTTCTGATGGGATCCGGTGCATTAGTGCTGGTATGATCGCATCCGTCATGTACCGCGCGCAAAATGTACTTGACCCCTTCTCACCGCGCAAACCGAGACAAAATCACTTGCGCGTTTGCCGTTAAAATAAAAAATTAAAAAGTGGGTGGGGGATGCAACACGAGGACTTCCAGGGGTCACCCATCCTAGTACTACTCTCGCCCAAGCACGCTTAACTTCGGAGTTCTGATGGGATCCGGTGCATTAGTGCTGGTATGATCGCATCCGTCATGTACGCGCGCAAAATGTACTTGACCCCTTCTCACCGCGCAAACCGAGAAAATCACTTGCGCGTTTGCCGTTAAAATAAAAAATTAAAAAGTGGGTGGGGGATGCAACACGAGGACTTCCCAGGGGGTCACCCATCCTAGTACTACTCTCGCCAAGCACGCTTAAC
>NW_017616818.1:87246-114650 GCF_001879475.1 Ipomoea nil | reverse complement strand
AAGAAAAGCCAGAAGTAGTCGCCTCCACCGAGGGACTGTGTGAGAAAGAGAAAGGAAACAAGGCCCAGACCCATAGTCGTTTCCAAGGAAAAGCCAGAAGGAGTCGCCTCGACGGAGGGACTCGGCGAGAAAGAGAAAAGAAACTAGGGCCCAGACCCTTAGTCGTTGCCAAGAAAAAGCAAGAAGGGGTCGCCTCGACTGAGTGACTCGGCGAGAAAGAGAAAGGAAACAAGGGCCCAGACCCTTAGTCATTTCCAAGAAAAACCCAGAAGGAGTCAACTCGACAGAGGTACTCGGCGAGAAAGAGAAAGGAAACAAGGTCCAGACCCTTAGTCGTTTCCAAGAAAAAGCCAGAAGGAGTCGCCTCGACTGAGGGACTCGCCCGAGAAAGAGAAAGGAAACAAGGGCCAGACCATTAGTCGTTTCCAAGAAAAAGACAGAAGGAGTCGCCTCGACTTAGGGACTCGACGAGAAAGAGAAAGGAAACAAGGGCCCAGACCCTTAGTCGTTTCCAAGAAAAAGCCAGAAGGAGTCGCCTCGACTAAGGGACTCGGCGAGAAAGAGAAAGGAAACAAGGGCACAGACCCTTAGTCGTTTCCAAGAAAAAGCCAGAAGGAGTTGCATCGTCTGAGGGACTCTGCAAGAAAGAGAAAGGAAACAAGGGCCCAGACCCTTAGTCGTTTCCAAGAAAAAGCCAGAAGGAGTCGCCTCGACTGAGGGACTCGGCGAGAAGAGAAAGAAAATAAGGGCCCCGACCTTAGTCGTTTCCAAGATAAAGCCAGAAGGAGTTGCCTCGATTGAGGACTCGGCGAGAAAGAGAAAGGAAACATGGGCCCAGACCCTTAGTCGTTTCCAACAAAATGCCAGAAGGAGTCGCCTCGACTGAAGAACTCGGCGAGAAAGAGAAAGGAATCATGGCCCAGACCCTTAGTCGTTTCCAAGAAAAAGCCAAACGGAGTCGCCTCGACTGATGGACTCGGCGAGAAAGAGAGAAGGAAACAAGGGCCCAGACCCTTAGTCTTTTCCAAGTAAAAGCAAATGGAGTCAACTCGACTGAGGGACTCGGCGAGAAAGGGAAAGAAAACAAGGGCCCCGACCCTTTGTCGTTTCAAAAGAAAAAGCCAGATGTAGTCGCCTCGACTGAGGGACTCTGTGAGAAAGAGAAAGGAAACAAGGTCCCAGTCCCTTAGTCGTTTCCAAGAATAAGCCAGGAGGACTCGCCTCGACTGAGGGACTCGGCGAGAAAGAGAAAGGAAACAAGGGCCCAGTCCCTTAGTCGTTTCCAAAGAAAAGACAGAAGGAGTCGCCTCGACTGAGGACTCGCGGGAAAGAGAAAGGAAGCAAGGCCCAGAACCATAGTCGTTTCAAAGAAAACCAGAAGGACTCGCCTCGACTGAGGGACTCGACGAGAAAGAAAAGGAAACAAGGGCCCAGTCCTTAGTCGTATCCAAGAAAAAGACAGAAGGAGTCGCCTCGACTGAGGACTCGGCGAGAAAGAGAAAGGAAACAAGGGCCCAGACACTTAGTCGTTTCCAAGAAAAAGACAGAAGGAGTCGCCTCGACTTAGGGACTCGGCGAGAAAGACAAAGGAAACATGGGCCCAGACCTAAGTCGTTTCCAAGAAAAAGCCAGAAGGAGTCGCCTCGACTAAGCGACTCGGCGAGAAAGAGAAAGGAAACAAGGGCCAGACCCCAAGTCTTTCCAATAAAAAAGCCAAATGGAGTCACCTCGACTGAGAGACTCGGCGAGAAAAGGGAAAGGAAACAAGGGCCCCGACCCTTTGTCGTTTCCAAGAAAAAGCCAGAAGTAGTCGTCTCGACTGAGGGACTCTGTGAGAAAGAGAAAGGAAACAAGGGCCCAGACCCTTAGTCTTTCCAAGAAAAAGCCAGAAGGAGTCGCCACGACTGAAGGACTCGGCGAGAACGAGAAAGGAAACAAGGGCCCAGACCCTTAGCCTTTTCAAGAAAAAGCCAAATGGAGTCACCTCGACTGAGGGACTCGGCGAGATAAGGGAAAGGAAACAAGGGCCCAGACCCATAGTCGTTTCCAAGAAAAAGCCAGAAGGAATCGCCTCGACTGAGGGATTCGGCAAGAAAGAGAAAGGAAACAAGGGCCCAGACCCTTAGTCGTTTAAAAGAAAGAGCCAGAAGGACTCGCCTCGACTGAGGGACTCGGCGAGAAAGAGAAAGGAACAAGGGCCCCGACCCTTAGTCATTTCCAAGAAAAAGCCAGAAGGAGTCGCCTCGACTGAGGGATTCGGCGAGAAAGAGAAAGGAAACAAGCGCCCAGACCCTTAGTCGTTTCCAAGAAAAAAGACAGAAGGAGTCGCCTCGACTTAGGGACTCGGCGAGAAAGAGAAAGGAAACAAGGGCCCAGACCCTTTGTCGTTTCCAAGAAAAAAGCAAGAAGGAGTCGCCTCGACTAAGGTCTCGCCGAGAAAGAGAAAGGAAACAAGGGCATAGACCCTTAGTCGTTTCCAAAAAAGCCAGAAGGTGTCGCCTCGACTGAGTGACTCGCGAGAAAGAGAAAGGAAACAAGGGCCCAGATCCATAGTCGTTTCCAAGAAAAAGTCAGAAGGAGTCGCCTCGACTGAGGGACTCGGCGAGAAAGAGAAAGGAAACAAGAGCCCAGACCCTATGTCTTTTCCAAGAAAAAGCTTAACGGAGTCACCTCGACTGAGGACTCGGCGAGAAAGGGAAAGGAAACAAGGGCCCGACTCTTTGTCGTTTCCAAAAAAGCCAGAAGTAGTCGCCTCCACCGAGGGACTCTGTGAGAAAGAGAAAGGAAACAAGGGCCCAGACCCATATTCGTTTCCAAGGAAAAATCCAGAAGGAGTCGCCTCGACGGAGGGACTCGGCGAGAAAGAGAAAAGAAACAAGGGCCCAGACCCTTAGTCGTTTCCAAGAAAAAGCCAGAAGGGTCGCCTCGACTGAGGACTTGGCGAGAAAGAGAAAGGATACAAGGGCCCAGACCCTTAGTTGTTTCCAAGAAAAACCAGAAGGAGTCGCCTCGACAGAGATACTCGGCGAGAAAGAGAAAGGAAACAAGGGTCCAGACCCTTAGTCGTTTCCAAAAAAAGCCAGAAAGAGTAGCCTCGACTGAGGGACTCGGCGAGAAAGATAAAGGAAACAAGGGCCAGACCATTAGTCGTTTCCAAGAAAAAGACAGAAGGAGTCGCCTCGAAGGGACTCGGCGAGAAAGAGAAAGGAAACAAGGGCCCAGACCCTTAGTCGTTTCCAAGAAAAAGCCAGAAGGAGTCGCCTCGACTAAGGGACTCGGCGAGAAAGAGAAAGGAAACAAGGGCCAGACCCTTAGTCGTTTCCAAGAAAAAGCCAGAAGGAGTATCGACTGAGGGACTCTGCGAGAAAGAGAAAGGAAACAAGGGCCCAGACCCTTAGTCGTTTCCAAGAAAAAGCCAGAAGGAGTCGCCTCGACTGAGGGACTCGGCGAGAAAGAGAAAGGAAACAAGGGCCCAGACCCTTAGTCGTTTCCAAGAAAAGCCAGAAGGAGTTGCCTCGATTGAGGGACTCGGCGTGAAAAGAGAAAGGAAACAAGGGCCAGACCCTTAGTCGTTTCCAAAAAAAGCCAGAAGGAGTCGCCTCGACTGAGGAACTCGGCGAGAAAGAGAAAGGAAACAAGGGCCCAGACCCTTAGTCGTTTCCAAGAAAAAGCCAAACGGAGTCGCCTCGACTGATGGACTCGGCGAGAAAGAGAAAGGAAACAAGGCCCAGACCCTTTAGTCTTTTCCAAGAAAAAGCCAGAATGAGTCGCCTCGACTGAGGGACTCGGCGAGAAAGGGAAAGGAAAACAAAGGGCCCAGACCCTTTGTCGTTTCCAAGAAAAAGCCAGAAGTATCGCTCGACTGAGGGACTCTGTGAGAAAGAGAAAGGAAACAAGGGTCCCAGACCCTTAGTCGTTTCCAAGAAAAAGCAGAAGGAGTCGCCTCGACTGAGGGACTCGCGAGAAAGAGAAAGGAAACAAGGGCCAGACCGCTTAGTCGTTTCCAAGAAAAAGACCAGAAGGAGTCGGCCTCGGACTGAGGGACTCGGCGAGAAAAAGGAGAAAGGAAACAAGGGCCCAGACCCTTAGTCGTTTCCAAGAAAAAGCCAGGAAGGAGTCGCCTCGACTGAGGGACTCGGCGAGAAAAGAGAAAGGAAACAAGGGCGCCCAGACCCTTAGTCGTTTCCAAGAAAAAAAGACCAGAAGGAGTCGCCTCGACTGAGGACTCGGCGAGAAAGAGAAAGGAAACAAGGGCCCAGACCCTTAGTCGTTTCCAAGAAAAAGCCAGAAAGGAGTCGCCTCGACTGAGGGACTCGGCGAGAAAGAGAAAGGAAACAAGGGCCCAGACCCTTAGTCGTTTCCAAGAAAAAGCCAGAAGGATCGCCTCGACTGAGGGACTCGGCGAGAAAGAGAAAGGAAACAGGGCCAGACCCTTAGTCGTTTCCAAGAAAAAGCCAGAAGGAGTCGCCTCGACTGAGGGACTCGGCGAGAAGAGAAAGGAAACAAGGGCCCAGACCCTTAGTCGTTTCCAAGAAAAAAGCCAGAAGGAGTCGCCTCGACTGAGGGACTCGGCGAGAAGAAAAGGAAACAAGGGCCAGACACTTAGTCGTTTCCAAGAAAAAGCCAGAAGGAGTCGCCTCGACTGAGGACTCGCGAGAAAGAGAAAGGAAACAAGGGCCCAGAACCCTTAGTCGTTTCAAGAAAAAGCCAGAAGGAGTCGCCTCGACTGAGGACTCGGCGAGAAAGAGAAAGGAAACAAGGGCCCAGACCCTTAGTCGTTTCCAAGAAAAAGCCAGAAGGAGTCGCCTCGACTGAGGGACTCGGCGAGAAAGAGAAAGGAAACAAGGCCCAGACCTTAGTCGTTTCCAAAAAAAAGCCAGAAGGAGTCGCCTCGACTGAGGGACTCGGCGAGAAAGAGAAAGGAAACAAGGGCCCAGACCCTTAGTCGTTTCCAAGAAAAAGCCAGAAGGAGTCGCCCTCCGACTGAGGGACTCGGCGAGAAAGAGAAAGGAAACAAGGGCCCAGACCCTTTAGTCGTTTCCAAGAAAAAGCCAGAAGGAGTCGCCTCGACTGAGGGACTCGCGAGAAAGAGAAAGGAAACAAGGGCCCAGACCCTTAGTCGTTTCCAAGAAAAAGCCAGAAGGAGTTCGACTGACTCGACGGAAAGAGAGAACTCGCTTGTGCCAGAAAAAGAGAAGAGACTGATAACAAGGGGCGCCAGACCCTTAGTCTTTTCCAAAAAAAGCCAAATGGAGTCACCTCGACTGAGGGACTCGGCGAAGAAAGAGGAAAGGAAACAAGGGCCCCAACCCTTTGTCGTTTCAAAGAAAAAGCCAGAAGTAGTCGCTCGACTGAGGGACTCTTGAGAAAGAGAAAGAAACAAGGGCCCAGACCCTTAGTCGTTTCCAAGAAAAAGCCAGAAGGAGTCGCCTCGACTGAGGGACTCGGCGAGAAAGAGAAAGGAAACAAGGGCCCAGACCCTTAGTCGTTTCCAAGAAAAAGCCAGAAGGAGTCGCCTCGACTGAGGGACTCGGCGAGAAGAGAAAGGAAACAAGGGCCCAGACCCTTAGTCGTTTCCAAGAAAAAGCCAGAAGGAGTCGCCTCGACTGAGGACCGGCGAGAAAGAGAAAGGAAACAAGGCCCAGACCCTTAGTCGTTTCAAAGAAAAAGCAGAAGGATCGCTCGACTGAGGGATCGCGAGAAAGAAAAGAAACAAGGCCAGACCCTTAGTCTTCCAAGAAAAACCAAAGGAGTCGCCTCGACTGAGGGACTCGGCGAGAAAGAGAAAGGAAACAAGGGCCCAGACCCTTAGTCGTTTCCAAGAAAAAGCCAGAAGTAGTCGCCTCGACTGAGGGACTCTGTGGAGAAGAGAAAGGAAACAAGGGCCCAGACCCTTAGTCGTTTCCAAGAAAAAGCCAGAAGGAGTCGCCTCGACTGAGGGACTCGGCGAGAAAAGGAAAGGAAACAAGGGCCCAGACCCTTAGTCGTTTCCAAGAAAAAGCCAGAAGGAGTCGCTCGACTGAGGACTCGCCGAGAAAGAGAAAGGAAACAAGGCCCAGACCCTTAGTCTTTTCCAAGAAAAGCCAGAAGGAGTCGCCTCGACTGAGGGACTCGGCGAGAAAGGAAAGGAAACAAGGGCCCGACCCTTAGTCGTTTCCAAGAAAAAGCCAGAAGGAGTCGCCTCGACTGAGGGACTCGCGAGAAAGAGAAAGGAAACAAGGCCCAGACCCTTAGTCGTTTCCAAGAAAAGCAGAAGAAGTCGCCTCGACTGAGAGACTCGGAGAAAGAGAAAGGAAACAAGGCCCAGACCCTTAGTCGTTTCCAAGAAAAAGCCAGAAGGAGTCGCCTTCGACTGAGGAACTCGGCGAGAAAGAGAAAGGAAACAAGGGCCCAGACCTTAGTCGTTTCCAAGAAAAAGCCAGAAGGATCGCCTCGACTGATGGACTCGCGAGAACGAGAAAGGAAACAAGGCCCAGACCCTTAGTCTTTTCCAAGAAAAAGCCAAATGGAGTCACTCGACTGAGGACTCGGCGAGAAAGGGAAAGGAAACAAGGCCCTGACCCTTTGTCTTTCAAGAAAAGCAGATGAGTCGCCTCGACTGAGGGACTCTAAGAGAAAGAAAGGAAAGGCAAAAAACCGAAGGAGTCGCCGCTGGACCCGAGAAAGGAACGGCTTTAGTCGTTTTCCAAGAAAAAGCCAGAAGTAGTCGCCTCGACTGAGGGACTCTGTGAGAAAGAGAAAGGAAACAAGGGCCCAGACCCTTAGTCGTTTCCAAGAAAAAGCCAGAAGGAGTCGCCTCGACTGAGGGACTCGCGAGAAAGAGAAAGGAAACAAGGGCCCAGACCCTTAGTCGTTTCCAAGAAAAAGCCAGAAGGAGTCGCCTCGACTGAGGGACTCGGCGAGGAAAGAGAAAGGAAACAAGGGCCCAGAACCCTTAGTCGTTTCCAAGAAAAAGCCAGAAGGAGTCGCCTCGACTGAGTGGACTCGGCGAGAAAGAGAAAGGAAACAAGGGCCCAGACCCTTAGTCGTTTCCAAGAAAAAGCCAGAAGGAGTCGCCTCGACTGAGGGACTCGGCGAGAAAGAGAAAGGAAACAAGGCCCAGACCCTTAGTCGTTTCCAAGAAAAAGCCAGAAGGAGTCGCCTCGACTGAGGACTCGGCGAGAAAGAGAAAGGAAACAAGGGCAGACCCTTAGTCGTTTCAAAAAAAAGCAGAAGGAGTCGCCTCGACTGAGGGACTCGCGAGAAAGAGAAAGGAAACAAGGGCCCAGACCCTTAGTCGTTTCAAGAAAAAGCCAGAAGGAGTCGCCTCGACTGAGGGACTCGCGAGAAAGAGAAAGGAAACAAGGGCCCAGACCTTAGTCGTTTCCAAGAAAAAGCAGAAGGAGTCGCCTCGACTGAGGGACTCGGCGAGAAAGAGAAAGGAAACAAGGGCCCAGACCCTTAGTCGTTTCCAAGAAAAAGCCAGAAGGAGTCGCTCGACTCGGCGAGAAAGAGGAAAGGAAACAAGGGCCCAGACCCTTAGTCGTTTCCAAGAAAAACCCAGAAGGAGTCGCCTACGACTGAGGGACTCGGCGAGAAAGAGAAAGGAAACAAGGGCCCAGACCCTTTGTCGTTTCCAAGAAAAAGCAAGAAGAAGTCGCCTCGACTGAGGGACTCAGCGAGAAAGAGAAAGGAAACAAGGGTCCAGACCCATAGTCGTTTCCAAGAAAAAGCCAGAAGGAATCGCCTCGACTGAGGACTCGGCGAGAAAGAGAAAGGAAACAAGGGCCCAGACCCTTAGTCGTTTCAAAGAAAAAGCCAGAAGGACTCGCCTCGACTGAGGGACTCGGCGAGAAAGAGAAAGGAAACAAGAGCCCAGACCGTTAGTCGTTTCCAAGAAAAAGCCAGAAGTAGTCTTCTCGACTTAGGGACTCTGTGAGAAAGAGAAAGGAAACAAGGGCCCAGACCCTTAGTCGTTTCCAAGAAAAAGCCAGAAGGAGTCGCCTCGACTGAGGGACTCGGCGAGAAAGAGAAAGGAAACAAGGGCCCAGACCCATAGTCGTTTCCAACAAAAAGCCAGAAGGAGTCGCTTCGACTGTTGGACTCGGCGAGAACGAGAAAGGAAACAAGGACCCAGATCCTTAGTCTTTTCCAAGAAAAATCCAAATGGAGTCACCTCGACTGAGGGACTTGGAGAGAAAGGGAAAGGAAACAAGGGCCCCGACCCTTTGTCGTTTCCAAGAAAAAGCCAGAAGTAGTCGTCTCGACTGAGGGACTCTGTGAGAAAGAGAAAGGAAATAAGGCCCCAGACCCTTAGTCATTTCCAAGAAAAAGTCAGAAGGAGTCGCCTCGACTGAGAGACTCCGCGAGAAAGAGAAAGGAAACATGGGCCCAGACCCTTAGTCGTTTCCAACAAAAAGCCAGAAGGAGTCGCCTTGACTGAGGAACTCGGCGGGAAAGAGAAAGGAAACAAGGGCCCAGACCCTTAGTCGTTTCCAAGAAAAAGCCAAACGGAGTCGCCTCGACTGATGGACTCGGCGAGAACGAGAAAGGAAACAAGGGCCCAGACCCTTAGTCTTTTCCAAGAAAAAGCCAAATGGAGTCACCTCGACTGAGGGACTCGGCGAGAAAGGGAAAGGAAACAAGGGCCCTGACCCTTTGTCGTTTCCAAGAAAAAGCCAGATGTAGTCGCCTCGACTGAGGGACTCTATGAGAAAGAGAAAGGAAACAAGGGGCTAGACCCTTAGTCGTTTTCAAGAAAAAACCTGATGGAGTCGCCTCGACTGAGGGACTCGGCGAGAAAGAGAAAGGAAACAAGGGCCCAGACTGTTAGTCGTTTTCAAGAAAAAGCCAGAAGAAGTCGCCTCGACTGAGGGACTCTGTGAGAAAGAAAAAGGAAACAAGGCCCAGACCCTTAGTCGTTTCTAAGAAAAAGCCAGAAGGAGTCGCCACGACTGAGGGACTCGGCGAGAAAGAGAAAGGAAACAAGGGCCAGACCTTTAGTCGCTTCAAAGAAAAAGCCAGAAAGACTCGCCTCGACTGAGGGAATCGGCGAGAAAGAGAAACGAAACAAGAGCCCAGACCCTTAGTCGTTTCCAAGAAAAAGCCAGAAGGAGTCGCCTCGACTGAGTGTCTCGGCGAGAAAGGGAAAGGAAATAAGGGCCCAGACCCTTCGTCGTTTCCAAGAAAAAGACAGAAGGAGTCGCCTCGACTTAGGGACTCGGCGAGAAAGAGAAAGGAAACAAGGCCCAGACCCTTAGTCGTTTCCAAGAAAAACCGAAGGAGTCGTCTCGACTAAGGACTCGGCGAGAAAGGAAAGTAAACAAGGGCCCAGACCCTTAGTCGTTTCCAAGAAAAACCCAGAAGGAGTCGTCTCAATAAGTGACTCGGCGAGAAAGGAAAGGAAACAAGGACCCAGACCATTGTCGTTTCCAAGAAAAGCCAGAAGGAGTTGCCTCGACTGAGGGACTCGGCGAGAAAGAGAAATGAAACAAGGGCCCAGACCCTTAGTCGTTTCCAAGAAAAAGCTAGAAGGAGTCGCCTCGACTGAGGGGCTCGGCGAGAAAGAGAAAGGAAACAAGGGCCCAAACCCTTAGTCGTTTCCAAGAAAAAGCCAGAAGGAATCGCTTCGACTGAGGGACTCGGCGAGAAAGAGAAAGGAAACAAGGGCCTAGACCCTTAGTCGTTTCAAAGAAAAAGTCAGAAGGACTCGCCTCGACTGAGGGACTCGGCGAGAAAGAGAAAGGAAACAAGGGCCCAGACCGTTAGTCGTTTCCAAGAAAAAGCCAGAAGGAGTCGCTTCGACTAAGGGACTCGGCGAGAAAGAGAAAGGAAACAAGGGCACAGACCCTTAGTCGTTTCCAAGAAAAATCCAGAAGGAGTCGCTACGACTGAGGGACTCGGCGAGAACGAGAAAGGAAACAAGGGCCCAGACCCTTAGTCGTTACCAAGAAAAAGCTAGAAGGAGTCGCCTCGACTGAGGGGCTCGGCGAGAATGAGAAAGGAAACAAGGGCCCAAACCCTTAGTCGTTTCCAAGAAAAAGCCAGAAGGATTCGCTTCGACTGAAGGACTCGGCGAGAAAGAGAAAGGAAACAAGGGCCTAGACCCTTAGTCGTTTCAAAGAAAAAGCCAGAAGGACTCGCCTCGACTGAGGGACTCGGCGAGAAAGAGAAAGGGAACAAGGGCCCAGACCTTTAGTCATTTCCAAGAAAAAGCCATAAGGAGTCGCCTCGACTAAGGGACTCGGCGAGAAAGAGAAAGGAAACAAGGGCCCAGACCCTTAGTCGTTTCCAACAAAAAGCCAGAAGGAGTTGCCTCGACTGAGGGATTCGGCGATAAAGAGAAAGGAAACAAGGGCCCAGACCCTTAGTCGTTTAAAATAAAAAGCCAGAAGGACTCGCCTCGACTGAGGGACTCGGCGAGAAAGAGAAAGGAACCAAGGGCCCCGACCCTTAGTCATTTCCAAGAAAAAGCCAGAAGGAGTCGCTTCGACTGAGGGATTCGGCGAGAAAGAGAAAGGAAACAAGGGCCCAGACCCTTAGTCGTTTCCAAGAAAAAGACAGAAGGAGTCGCCTCGACTTAGGGACTCGGCGAGAAAGACAAAGGAAACAAGGGCCCAGACCCTTAGTCGTTTCCAAGAAAAAGCCAGAAGGAGTCGCCTCGACTAAGGGACTCGCCGAGAAAGAGAAAGGAAACAAGGGCATAGACCCTTAGTCGTTTCCAAGAAAAAGCCAGAAGGTGTCGCCTCGACTGAGGGACTCGGCGAGAAAGAGAAAGGAAACAAGCGCCCAGACCCATAGTCGTTTCCAAGAAAAAGTCAGAAGGAGTCGCCTCGACTGAGGGACTCGGTGAGAAAGAGAAAGGAAACAAGAGCCCAGACCCTAAGTCTTTTCCAAGAAAAAGCATAATGGAGTCACCTCGACTGAGGGACACGGCGAGAAAGGAAAAGGAAACAAGGGCCCCGACCCTTTGTCGTTTCCAAGAAAAGCCAGAAGTAGTCGCCTCCACCGAGGGACTCTGTGAGAAAGAGAAAGGAAACAAGGACCCAGACCCTTAGTCGTTTCCAAGAAAAAGCCAGAAGGGGTCGCCTCGACTGAGTGACACGGCGAGAAAGAGAAAGGATTCAAGGGCCCAGACCCTTAGTCGTTTCCAAGAAAAACCCAGTAGGAGTCGCCTCGACAGAGGTACTCGGGGAGAAAGAGAAAGGAAACAACGGTCCAGACCCTTAGTCGTTTCCAAGAAAAAGCCAGAAGGAGTCGCCTCGACTGAGGGACACGGCGAGAAAGAGAAAGGAAATAAGGGCCCAGACCATTAGTCGTTTCCAAGAAAAAGACAGAAGGAGTCGCCCCGACTGAGGGACTCGGCGAGAAAGAGAAAGGAAACATGGGCCCAAACCCTTAGTCGTTTTCAACAAAAAGCCAGAAGGAGTCGCCTCGACTGAGGAACTCGGCGAGAAAGAGAAGGGTAACAAGGGCCCAGACCCTTAGTCTTTTCCAAGAAAAAGCCAAATGGAGTCACCTCGACTGAGGGACTCGGCGAGAAAGGGAAAGGAATCAAGGGCCCCGACCCTTTGTCGTTTCCAAGAAAAAGCCAGATGTAGTCGCCTCGACTGAGGGACTCTGTGAGAAAGAGAAAGGAAACAAGGTCCCAGTCCCTTAGTCGTTTCTAAGAAAAAGCCAGAAGGAGTCGCCTCGACAGAGGTACTCGGGGAGAAAGAGAAAGGAAACAAGGGTCCAGACCCATAGTCGTTTCCAAGAAAAAGCCAGAAGGAATCGCCTCGACTGAGGGACTCGGCGAGAAAGAGAAAGGAAACAAGGGCCCAGTCCCTTAGTCGTTTCAAAGAAAAAGCCAGAAGGACTCGCCTCGACTGAGGGACTCGGCGAGAAAGAGAAAGGAAACAAGAGCCCAGACCGTTAGTCGTTTTCAAGAAAAAGCCAGAAATAGTCGTCTCGACTGAGGGACTCTGTGAGAAAGAGAAAGGAAACAAGGGCCCAGACCCTTGGTCGTTTCTAAGAAAAAGCCAGAAGGAGTCGCCTCGACTGAGGGACTCGGCGAGAAAGAGAAAGGAAACAAGGGCCCAGACCCATAGTAGTTTCCAACAAAAAGCCAGAAGGAGTCGCTTCGACTGTTGGACTCGGCGAAAACGAGAAAGGAAACAAGGGCCCAGATCCTTAGTCTTTTCCAAGACAAATCCAAATGGAGTCACCTCGACTGAGGGACTCGGCGAGAAAGGGAAAGGAAACAAGGGCCCCGACCCTTTGTCGTTTCCAAGAAAAAGCCAGAAGTAGTCGTCTCGACTGAGGGACTCTGTGAGAAAGAGAAAGGAAATAAGGCCCCAGACCCTAGTCATTTCCAAGAAAAAGCCGGAAGGAGTCGCCTCGACTGAGGGACTCGGCGAGAAAGAGAAAGGAAACATGGGCCCAGACCCTTAGTCGTTTCCAACAAAAAGCCAGAAGGAGTCGCCTCGACTGAGGAACTCGGCGGGAAAGAGGAAGGAAACAAGGGCCCAGACCCATAGCCGTTTCCAAGAAAAAGCCAAACGGAGTCGCCTCGACTGATGGACTCGGCGAGAACGAGAAAGGAAACAAGGGCCCAGACCCTTAGTCTTTTCCAAGAAAAAGCCATATGGAGTCACCTCGACTGAGGGACTCGGCGAGAAAGGGAAAGGAAACAAGGGCCCTGACCCTTTGTCGTTTCCAAGAAAAAGTCAGATGTAGTCGCCTCGACTGAGGGACTCGGCGAGAAAGAGAAAGGAAACAAGGGGCTAGACCCTTAGTCGCTTCCAAGAAAAAACCAGAAGGAGTCGCCTCGACTGAGGGACTCGGCGAGAAAGAGAAAGGAAACAAGGGCCCTGACCGTTAGTCGTTTTCAAGAAAAAGCCAGAAGAAGTCGCCTCGACTGAGGGACTCTGTGAGAAAGAAAAAGGAAACAAGGGCCCAGACCCTTAGTCGTTTCTAAGAAAAAGCCAGAAGGAGTCGCCACGACTGAGGGACTCGGCGAGAAAGAGAAAGGAAACAAGGGCCAGACCTTTAGTCGCTTCAAAGAAAAAGCCAGAAAGACTCGCCTCGACTGAGGGAATCGGCGAGAAAGAGAAACGAAACAAGAGCCCAGACCCTTAGTCGTTTCCAAGAAAAAGCCAGAAGGAGTCGCCTCGACTGAGTGACTTGGCGAGAAAGGGAAAGGAAATAAGGGCCCAGACCCTTAGTCGTTTCCAAGAAAAAGACAGAAGGAGTCGCCTCGACTTAGGGACTCGGCGAGAAAGAGAAAGGAAACAAGGGCCCAGACCCTTAGTCGTTTCCAAGAAAAACCTAGAAGGAGTCGTCTCGACTAAGGGACTCGGCGAGAAAGGGAAAGGAAACAAGGGCCCAGACCCTTAGTCGTTTCCAAGAAAAATCCAGAAGGAGTCGTCTCGACTAAGTGACTCGGCGAGAAAGGGAAAGGAAACAAGGACCCAGACCATTTGTCGTTTCCAAGGAAAAGCCAGAAGGAGTTGCCTCGACTGAGGGACTTGGCGAGAAAGAGAAATGAAACAAGGGCCCAGACCCTTAGTCGTTTTCTAGAAAAAGCTAGAAGGAGTCGCCTCGACTGAGGGGCTCGGCGAGAATGAGAAAGGAAACAAGGGCCCAAACCCTTAGTCGTTTTCAAGAAAAAGCCAGAAGGAATCGCTTCGACTGAGGGACTCGGCGAGAAAGAGAAAGGAAACAAGGGCCTAGACCCTTAGTCGTTTCAAAGAAAAAGCTAGAAGGACTCGCCTCGACTAAGGGACTCGGCGAGAAAGAGAAAGTAAACAAGGGCCCAGACCGTTAGTCGTTTCCAAGAAAAAGCCAGAAGGAGTCGCCTCGACTAAGCGACTCGGCGAGAAAGAGAAAGGAAACAAGGGCACAGACCCTTAGTCGTTTCCAAGAAAAAGCCAGAAGGAGTCGCCACGACTGAGGGACTCGGCGAGAACGAGAAAGGAAACAAGGGCCCAGACCCTTAGTCGTTTCCAAGAAAAAGCTAGAAGGAGTCGCCTCGACTGAGGGGCTCGGCGAGAATGAGAAAGGAAACAAGGGCCCAAACCCTTAGTCGTTTCCAAGAAAAAGCCAGAAGGAATCGCTTCGACTGAGGGACTCGACGAGAAAGAGAAAGGAAACAAGGGCCCAGACCGTTAGTCGTTTCCAAGAAAAAGCAAGAAAGAGTCGCCTCGACTAAGGGACTCGGCGAGAAAGAGAAAGGAAACAAGGGCCCAGACCATTAGTCGTTTCCAACAAAAAGCCAGAAGGAGTTGCCTCGACTGAGGGATTCGGCGATAAAGAGAAAGGAAACAAGGGCCCAGACCCTTAGTCGTTTAAAATAAAAAGCCAGAAGGACTCGCCTCGACTGAGGGACTCGGCGAGAAAGAGAAAGGAACCAAGGGCCCCGACCCTTAGTCATTTCCAAGAAAAAGCCAGAAGGAGTCGCCTCGACTGAGGGATTCGGCGAGAAAGAGAAAGGAAACAAGGGCCCAGACCCTTAGTCGTTTCCAAGAAAAAGCCAGATGTAGTCGCCTCGACTGAGGGACTCTGTGAGAAAGAGAAAGGAAACAAGGTCCCAGTCCCTTAGTCGTTTCCAAGAAAAAGCCAGAAGAAGTCGCCTCGACAGAGGTACTCGGGGAGAAAGAGAAAGGAAACAAGGGTCCAGACCCTTTGTCGTTTCCAAGAAAAAGCCAGAAGGAATCGCCTCGACTGAGGGACTCGGCGAGAAAGAGAAAGGAAACAAGAGCCCAGACCGTTAGTCGTTTTCAAGAAAAAGCTTAATGGAGTCACCTCGACTGAGGGACACGGCGAGAATGGGAAACGAAACAAGGGCCCCGACCCTTTGTCGTTTCCAAGAAAAGCCAGAAGTAGTCGCCTCCACCGAGGGACTCTGTGAGAAAGAGAAAGGAAACAAGGGCCCAGACCCATAGTCGTTTCCAAGGAAAAGCCAGAAGGAGTCGCCTAGACGGAGGGACTCGGCGAGAAAGAGAAAAGAAACAAGGACCCAGACCCTTAGTCGTTTCCAAGAAAAAGCCAGAAGGGGTCGCCTCGACTGAGTGACTCGGCGAGAAAGAGAAAGGATTCAAGGGCCCAGACCCTTAGTCGTTTCCAAGAAAAACCCATAAGGAGTCGCCTCGACAGAGGTACTCGGGGAGAAAGAGAAAGGAAACAAGGGTCCAGACCCATAGTCGTTTCCAAGAAAAAGCCAGAAGGAGTCGCCTCGACTGAGGGACTCGGCGAGAAAGAGAAAGGAAACAAGGGCCCAGACCATTAGTCGTTTCCAAGAAAAAGACAGAAGGAGTCGCCTCGACTTAGGGACTCGGCGAGAAAGGGAAAGGAAACAAGGGCCCAGACCCTTAGTCGTTTAAAATAAAAAGCCAGAAGGACTCGCCTCAACTGAGGGACTCGGCGAGAAAGAGAAAGGAACCAAGGGCCCCGACCCTTAGTCATTTCCAAGAAAAAGCCAGAAGGAGTCGCCTCGACTGAGGGATTCGGCGAGAAAGAGAAAGGAAACAAGGGCCCAGACCCTTAGTCGTTTCCAAGAAAAAGGCAGAAGGAGTCGCCTCGACTTAGGGACTCGGCGAGAAACACAAAGGAAACAAGGGCCCAGATCCTTAGTCGTTTCCAAGAAAAATCCAGAATGAGTCGCCTCGACTAAGGGACTCGCCGAGAAAGAGAAAGGAAACAAGGGCATAGACCCTTAGTCGTTTCCAAGAAAGAGCCAGAAGGTGTCGCCTCGACTGAGGGACTCAGCGAGAAAGAGAAAGGAAACAAGCGCCCAGACCCATAGTCGTTTCCAAGAAAAAGTCAGAAGGAGTCGCCTCGACTGAGGGACTCGGTGAGAAAGAGAAAGGAAACAAGAGCCCAGACCCTAAGTCTTTTCCAAGAAAAAGCTTAATGGAGTCACCTCGACTGAGGGACACGGCGAGAAAGGAAAAGGAAACAAGGGCCCCGACACTTTGTCGTTTCCAAGAAAAGCCAGAAGTAGTCGCCTCCACCGAGGGACTCTGTGAGAAAGAGAAAGGATTCAAGGGCCCAGACCCTTAGTCGTTTCCAAGAAAAACCCAGAAGGAGTCGCCTCGACAGAGGTACTCGGGTAGAAAGAGAAAGGAAACAACGGTCCAGACCCTTAGTCGTTTCCAAGAAAAAGCCAGATGGAGTCGCCTCGACTAAGGGACACGGCGAGAAAGAGAAAGGAAACAAGGGCCCAGACCATTAGTCGTTTCCAAGAAAAAGACCAAAGGAGTCGCCTCGACTTAGGGACTCGGCGAGAACGAGAAAGGAAACAAGGGCCCAGACCATTAGTCGTTTCCAAGAAAAAGACCAAAGGAGTCGCCTCGACTTAGGGACTCGGCGAGAACGAGAAAGGAAACAAGGGCCCAGACCCTTAGTCGTTTCCAAGATAAAGCCAGAAGGAGTTGCCTCGACTGAGGGACTCGGCGAGAAAGAGAAAGGAAACATGGGCCCAAACCCTTAGTCGTTTTATACAAAAACCCAGAAGGAGTCGCCTCGACTTAGGAACTCGGCGAGAAAGTGAGAGGTAACAAGGGCCCAGACCCTTAGTCTTTACCAAGAAAAAGCCAAATGGAGTATCCTCGACTGAGGGACTCGGCGAGAAAGGGAAAGCAATCAAGGGCCCCGACCCTTTGTCGTTTCCAAGAAAAAGCCAGATGTAGTCGCCTCGACTGAGGGACTCTGTGAGAAAGAGAAAGGAAACAAGGTCCCAGTCGCTTAGTCGTTTCCAAGAAAAAGTCAGAAGGAGTCGCCTCGACAGAGGTACTCGGGGAGAAAGAGAAAGGAAACAAAGGTCCAGACCCTTAGTCGTTTCCAAGAAAAAGCTAGAAGGAATCGCCTCGACTGAGGGACTCGGCGAGAAAGAGAAAGGAAACAAGGGCCCAGTCCCTTAGTCGTTTCAAAGAAAAAGCCAGAAGGACTCGCCTCGACTGAGGGACTCGGCGAGAAAGAGAAAGGAAACAAGAGCCCAGACCGTTAGTCGTTTTCAAGAAAAAGCCAGAAATAGTCGTCTCGATTGAGGGACTCTGTGAGAAAGTGAAAGGAAACAAGGACCCAGACCCTTAGTCGTTTCCAAGAAAAAGCCAGAAGGAGTCGCCTCGACTGAGGGACTCGACGAGAAAGAGAAAGGAAACAAGGGCCCAGACCCATAGTCGTTTCCAACAAAAAGCCAGAAGGAGTCGCTTCGACTGTTGGACTCGACTGAGGGGCTCGGCGAGAATGAGAAAGGAAACAAGGGCCCAAACCCTTAGTCGTTTGCAAGAAAAAGCCAGAAGGAATCGCTTCGACTGAGGGACTCGGCGAGAAAGAGAAAGGAAACAAGGGCCTAGTCCCTTAGTCGTTTCAAAGAAAAAGCCAGAAGGACTCGCCTCGACTGAGGGACTCGGCGAGAAAGAGAAAGGAAACAAGGGCCCAGACCGTTAGTCGTTTCCAAGAAAAAGCCAGAAAGAGTCGCCTCGACTAAGGGACTCGGCGAGAAAGAGAAAGGAAACAAGGGCCCAGACCCTTAGTCATTTCCAACAAAAAGCTAGAAGGAGTTGCCTCGACTGAGAGATTCAGCGATTAAGAGAAAGGAAACAAGGGCCTAGACCCTTAGTCGTTTAAAATAAAAAGCCAGAAGGACTCGCCTCGACTGAGGGACTCGGCGAGAAAGGGAAAGGAACCAAGGGCCCCGACCCTTAGTCATTTCCAAGAAAAAGCCAGAAGGAGTCGCCTCGACTGAGAGATTCGGCGAGAAAGAGAAAGGAAACAAGGGCCCAGACCCTTAGTCGTTTCCAAGAAAAAGCCAGATGTAGTCGCCTCGACTGAGGGACTCTGTGAGAAAGAGAAAGGAAACAAGGTCCCAGTCCCTTAGTCGTTTCCAAGAAAAAGCCAGAAGGAGTCGCCTCGACAGAGGTACTCGGGGAGAAAGAGAAAGGAAACAAGGGTCCAGACCCTTAGTCGTTTCCAAGAAAAAGCCAGAAGGAATCGCCTCGACTGAGGGACTCGGCGAGAAAGAGAAAGGAAACAAGAACCCAGACCGTTAGTCGTTTTCAAGAAAAAGCTTAATGGAGTCACCTCGACTAAGGGACACGGCGAGAATGGGAAAGGAAACAAGAGCCCCGACCCTTTGTCGTTTCCAAGAAAAGCCAGAAGTAGTCGCCTCCACCGAGGGACTCTGTGAGTAAGAGAAAGGAAACAAGGGCCCAGACCCATAGTCGTTTCCAAGGAAAAGCCAGAAGGAGTCGCCTCGACGGAGGGACTCGGCGAGAAAGAGAAAAGAAACAAGGACTCAGACCCTTAGTCGTTTCCAAGAAAAAGCCAGAAGGGGTCGCCTCGACTGAGTGACTCGGCGAGAAAGAGAAAGGATACAAGGGCCCAGACCCTTAGTCGTTTCCAAGAAAAACCCAGAAGGAGTCACCTCGACAGAGGTACTCGGGGAGAAAGAGAAAGGAAACAAGGGTCCAGACCCTTAGTCGTTTCCAAGAAAAAGCCAGAAGGAGTCGCCTCGACTAAGGGACTCGGTGAGAAAGAGAAAGGAAACAAGGGCCCAGACCATTAGTCGTTTCCAAGAAAAAGACAGAAGGAGTCGCCTCGACTTAGGGACTCGGCGAGAAAGAGAAAGGAAACAAGGGCCCAGACCCTTAGTCGTTTCCAAGATAAAGCAAGAAGGAGTTGCCTCGACTGAGGGACTCGACGAGAAAGAGAAAGGAAACATGGGCCCAGACCCTTAGTCGTTTTCAACAAAAAGCCAGAAGGAGTCGCCTCGACTGAGGAACTCGGCGAGAAAGAGAAAGGAAACAAGGGCCCAGAACCTTAGTCTTTTCCAAGAAAAAGCCAAATGGAGTCACCTCGACTGAGGGACTCGGCGAGAATGTGAAAGGAAACAAGGGCCCCGACCCTTTGTCGTTTCCAAGAAAAAGCCAGATGTAGTCGCCTCGACTGATGGACTCTGTGAGAAAGAGAAAGGAAACAAGGTCCCAGTCCCTTAGTCGTTTCCAAGAAAAAGCCAGAAGGAGTCGCCTCGACAGAGGTACTCGGGGAGAAAGAGAAAGGAAACAAGGGTCCAGACCCTTAGCCGTTTCCAAGAAAAAGCCAGAAGGAGTCGCCTCGACTGAGGGACTCGGCGAGAAAGAGAAAGGAAACAAGCGCCCAGACCATTAGTCGTTTCCAAGAAAAAGACAGAAGGAGTCGCCTCGACTTAGGGACTCGGCGAGAAAGAGAAAGGAAACAAGGGCCCAGACCCTTAGTCGTTTCCAAGATAAAGCCAGAAGGAGTTGCCTCGACTGAGGGACTCGGCGAGAAAGAAAAAGGAAACATAGGCCCAGACCCTTAGTCGTTTTCAACAAAAAGCCAGAAGGAGTCGCCTCGACTGAGGAACTCGACGAGAAAGAGAAAGGAAACAAGGGCCCAGAACCTTAGTCTTTTCCAAGAAAAAGCCAAATGGAGTCACCTCGACTGAGGGACTCGGCGAGAAAGGGAAAGGAAACAAGGGCCCCGACCTTTTGTCGTTTCCAAGAAAAAGCCAGATGTAGTCGCCTCGACCGAGGGACTCTGTGAGAAAGAGAAAGGAAACAAGGTCCCAGTCCCTTAGTCGTTTTCAAGAAAAAGCCAGAAGGAGTCGCCTTGACTGAGGGACTCCGCGAGAAAGAGAAAGGAAACAACGGGCTAGACCCTTAGTCGTTTCCAAGAAAAAACCAGAAGGAGTCGCCTCGACTGAGGGACTCGGCGAGAAAGAGAAAGGAAACAAGGGCCTAGACCCTTAGTCGTTTCCATGAAAAAGCTTGAAGGAGTCGCTTCGACTGAGGGACTCGGCGAGAAAGAGAAAGGAAACAAGGGTCCAGACCATTAGTCGTTTCCAAGAAAAAGCCAGAAGAAGTCGCCTCGACTAAGAGACTCGGCGAGATTGAGAAAGGAAACAAGGGCACAGATCCATAGTCGTTTAGAAGAAAAAGCCAGAAGGAGTCGCCACGACTTAGGGACTCGGTGAAAAAGAGAAATGAAACAAGGGCCCAGACCCTTAGTCCTTTCCAAGAAAAAGCCATATGGAGTAACCTCGACTGAGGGACTCGGCGAGAAAGGAAAAGTAAACAAGGCCCCGACCCTTTGTCGTTTCCAAGAAAAAGCCAGAAATAGTCGTCTCGACGGAGGGACTCTGTGAGAAAGAGAAAGGAAACAAGGTCCCAGACCCTTAGTCGTTTCCAAGAAAAAGCCAGAAGGAGTCGCCTCGACTGGGGGACTCGGCGAGAAAGAGAAAGGAAACAAGGGCCCAGACCCTTAGTCGTTTCCAAGAAAAACCCAGAAGGAGTCGCCTCGACTGAGGGACTCGGCGAGAAAGAGAAAGGAAACAAGGGGCCAGACCCTTAGTCATTTCCAAGAAAAAGCCAGAAGGATTTGCCTCGACTGAGGGACTCGGCGAGAAAGAGAAAGGAAACAAGGGCCCAGAACCTTAGTCGTTTCAAAGAAAAAGCCAGAAGGACTCGCCTCGATTGAGGGACTCGATGAGAAAGAGAAAGGAAACAAGGGCCCAGACCCTTAGTCGTTTCCAAGAAAAAGCCAGAAGGAGTCGCCTCGACTGAGGGACTCGGCGAGAAAGAGAAAGGAAACAAGGGCCCAGACACTTAGTCGTTTCCAAGAAAAAGACAGAAAGAGTCACCTCGACTTAGGGACTCGGCGAGAAAGACAACGGAAAGAAGGGCCCAGACCCTTAGTCGTTTCCAAGAAAAAGCCAGAAGGAGTCACCTCGACTAAGCGACACGACGAGAAAGAGAAAGGAAACAAGGGCATAGACCCATAGTCGTTTCCAAGAAAAAGCCAGAAGGAGTCGCCTCGACTGAGGGACTCGGCGAGAAAGAGAAAGGAAACAAGGGCCCAGACCCTTAGTCGTTTCCAAGAAAAAGCCAGAAGGAGTCGCCTCGACTGAGGGACTCGGCGAGAAAGAGAAAGGAAACAAGGGCCCAGACCCTAAGTCTTTTCCAATAAAAAGCCAAATGGAGTCACCTCGACTGAGGGACTCGGCGAGAAAGGGAAAGGAAACAAGGGCCCCGACCCTTTGTCGTTTCCAAGAAAAAGCCAGAAGTAGTCGTCTCGGCTGAGGGACTCTGTGAGAAAGAGAAAGGAAACAAGGGCCCAGACTCTTAGTCGTTTCCAAGAAAAAGCCAGAAGGAGTCGCCACGACTGAGGGACTCGGCGAGAACGAGAAAGGAAACAAGGGCCCAGACCCTTAGCCTTTTCGAAGAAAAAGCCAAATGGAGTCACCTCGACTGAGGGACTCGGCGAGATAGGGAAAGGAAACAAGGGACCAGACCCTTAGTTGTTTCAAAGAAATAGCCAGAAGGACTCGCCTCGACTGAGGGACTCGGCGAGAAAGAGAAAGGAAACAAGGGCCCAGACCCTTAGTCGTTTCCAACAAAAAGCCAGAAGGAGTCGCCTCGACTGAGGGATTCGGCGAGAAAGAGAAAGGAAACAAGGGCCCAGACCATTAGTCGTTTAAAAGAAAAAGCCAGAAGGACTCGCCTCGACTGAGGGACTCGGCGAGAAAGAGAAAGGAACCAAGGGCCCCGACCCTTAGTCATTTCCAAAAAAAAGCCAGAAGGAGTCGCCTCGACTGAGGGACTCGGCGAGAAAGAGAAAGGAAACAAGGGCCCAGACCCTTAGTCGTTTCCAAGAAAAAGCCAGAAGGAGTCGCCTCGACTGAGGGACTCGGCGCGAAAGAGAAAGGAAACAAGAGCCCAGACCCTATGTCTTTTCCAAGAAAAAGCTTAATGGAGTCAGCTCGACTGAGGGACTCGGCGAGAAAGGGAAAGGAAACAAGGGCCCTGACTCTTTGTCGTTTCCAAGAAAAGCCAGAAGTAGTCGCCTCCACCGAGGGACTGTGTGAGAAAGAGAAAGGAAACAAGGGCCCAGACCCATAGTCGTTTCCAAGGAAAAGCCAGAAGGAGTCGCCTCGACGGAGGGACTCGGCGAGAAAGAGAAAAGAAACTAGGGCCCAGACCCTTAGTCGTTGCCATGAAAAAGCAAGAAGGGGTCGCCTCGACTGAGTGACTCGGCGAGAAAGAGAAAGGATACAAGGGCCCAGACCCTTAGTCGTTTCCAAGAAAAACCCAGAAGGAGTCGTCTCGACAGAGGTACTCGGCGAGAAAGAGAAAGGAAACAAGGGTCCAGACCCTTAGTCGTTTCCAAGAAAAAGCCAGAAGGAGTCGCCTCGACTGAGGGACTCGCCGAGAAAGAGAAAGGAAACAAGGGCCCAGACCATTAGTCGTTTCCAAGAAAAGACAGAAGGAGTCGCCTCGACTTAGGGACTCGACGAGAAAGAGAAAGGAAACAAGGCCCAGACCCTTAGTCGTTTCCAAGAAAAAGCCAGAAGGAGTCGCCTCGACTAAGGGACTCGGCGAGAAAGAGAAAGGAAACAAGGGCACAGACCCTTAGTCGTTTCCAAGAAAAAGCCAGAAGGAGTTGCATCGTCTGAGGGACTCTGCAAGAAAGAGAAAGGAAACAAGGGCCCAGACCCTTAGTCGTTTCCAAGAAAAAGCCAGAAGGAGTCGCCTCGACTGAGGGACTCGGCGAGAAAGAGAAAGAAAATAAGGGCCCCGACCCTTAGTCGTTTCCAAGATAAAGCCAGAAGGAGTTGCCTCGATTGAGGGACTCGGCGAGAAAGAGAAAGGAAACATGGGCCCAGACCCTTAGTCGTTTCCAACAAAATGCCAGAAGGAGTCGCCTCGACTGAAGAACTCGGCGAGAAAGAGAAAGGAATCATGGGCCCAGACCCTTAGTCGTTTCCAAGAAAAAGCCAAACGGAGTCGCCTCGACTGATGGACTCGGCGAGAACGAGAAAGGAAACAAGGGCCCAGACCCTTAGTCTTTTCCAAGTAAAAGCCAAATGGAGTCAACTCGACTGAGGGACTCGGCGAGAAAGGGAAAGAAAACAAGGGCCCCGACCCTTTGTCGTTTCAAAGAAAAAGCCAGATGTAGTCGCCTCGACTGAGGGACTCTGTGAGAAAGAGAAAGGAAACAAGGTCCCAGTCCCTTAGTCGTTTCCAAGAAAAAGCCAGGAGGACTCGCCTCGACTGAGGGACTCGGCGAGAAAGAGAAAGGAAACAAGGGCCCAGTCCCTTAGTCGTTTCCAAGAAAAAGACAGAAGGAGTCGCCTCGACTGAGGGACTCGGCGGGAAAGAGAAAGGAAGCAAGGGCCCAGAACCATAGTCGTTTCAAAGAAAAAGCCAGAAGGACTCGCCTCGACTGAGGGACTCGACGAGAAAGAAAAAGGAAACAATGGCCCAGTCCCTTAGTCGTTTCCAAGAAAAAGACAGAAGGAGTCGCCTCGACTGAGGGACTCGGCGAGAAAGAGAAAGGAAACAAGGGCCCAGACACTTAGTCGTTTCCAAGAAAAAGACAGAAGGAGTCGCCTCGACTTAGGGACTCGGCGAGAAAGACAAAGGAAACATGGTCCCAGACCCTTAGTCGTTTCCAAGAAAAAGCCAGAAGGAGTCGCCTCGACTAAGCGACTCGGCGAGAAAGAGAAAGGAAACAAGGGCCCAGACCCCAAGTCTTTTCCAATAAAAAGCCAAATGGAGTCACCTTGACTGAGAGACTCGGCGAGAAAGGGAAAGGAAACAAGGGCCCCGACCCTTTGTCGTTTCCAAGAAAAAGCCAGAAGTAGTCGTCTCGACTGAGGGACTCTGTGAGAAAGAGAAAGGAAACAAGGGCCCAGACCCTTAGTCGTTTCCAAGAAAAAGCCAGAAGGAGTCGCCACGACTGAAGGACTCGGCGAGAACGAGAAAGGAAACAAGGGCCCAGACCCTTAGCCTTTTCCAAGAAAAAGCCAAATGGAGTCACCTCGACTGAGGGACTCGGCGAGATAGGGAAAGGAAACAAGGGCCCAGACCCTTACTCGTTTCCAACAAAAAGCCAGAAGGAATCGCCTCGAATGAGGGATTCAGCGAGAAAGAGAAACGAAACAAGGGCCCAGACCCTTAGTCGTTTAAAAGAAAGAGCCAGAAGGACTCGCCTCGACTGAGGGACTAGGCGAGAAAGAGAAACGAACCAAGGGCCCCGACCCTTAGTCATTTCCAAGAAAAAGCCAGAAGGAGTCGCCTCGACTGAGGGATTCGGCGAGAAAGAGAGAGGAAACAAGCGCCCAGACCCTTAGTCGTTTCCAAGAAAAAGACAGAAGGAGTCGCCTCGACTTAGAGACTCGGCGAGAAAGAGAAAGGAAACAAGGGCCCAGACCCTTTGTCGTTTCCAAGAAAAAGCCAGAAGGAGTCGCCTCGACTAAGGGTCTCGTCGAGAAAGAGAAAGGAAACAAGGGCATAGACCCTTAGTCGTTTCCAAGAAAAAGCCAGAAGGTGTCGCCTCGACTGAGTGACTCGGCGAGAAAGAGAAAGGAAACAACGGCCCAGATCCATAGTCGTTTCCAAGAAAAAGTATGAAGGAGTCGCCTCGACTGAGGGACTCGGCGAGAAAGAGAAAGGAAACAAGAGCCCAGACCCTATGTCTTTTCCAAGAAAAAGCTTAACGGAGTCACCTCGACTGAGGGACTCGGCGAGAAAGGGAAAGGAAACAAGGGCCCCGACTCTTTGTCGTTTCCAAAAAAAGCCAGAAGTAGTCGCCTCCACCGAGGGACTCTGTGAGAAAGAGAAAGGAAACAAGGGCCCAGACCCATATTCGTTTCCAAGGAAAATCCAGAAGGAGTCGCCTCGACGGAGGGACTCGGCGAGAAAGAGAAAAGAAACAAGGGCCCAGACCCTTAGTCGTTTCCAAGAAAAAGCCAGAAGGGGTCGCCTCGACTGAGTGACTTGGCGAGAAAGAGAAAGGATACAAGGGCCCAGACCCTTAGTCGTTTCCAAGAAAAACCCAGAAGGAGTCGCCTCGACAGAGATACTCGGCGAGAAAGAGAAAGGAAACAAGGGTCCAGACCCTTTGTCGTTTCCAAGAAAAAGCCAGAAAGAGTAGCCTCGACTGAGGGACTCGGCGAGAAAGATAAAGGAAACAAGGGCCCAGACCATTAGTCGTTTCCAAGAAAAAGACAGAAGGAGTCGCCTCGACTTAGGGACTCGGCGAGAAAGAGAAAGGAAACACGGGCCCAGACCCTTAGTCGTTTCCAAGAAAAAGCCAGAAGGAGTCGCCTCGACTAAGGGACTCGGCGAGAAAGAGAAAGGAAACAAGGGCACAGACCCTTAGTCGTTTCCAAGAAAAAGCCAGAAGGAGTTGCATCGACTGAGGGATTCGGCGAGAAAGAGAAAGGAAACAAGCGCCCAGACCCTTAGTCGTTTCCAAGAAAAAGACAGAAGGAGTCGCCTCGACTTAGGGACTCGCGAGAAAGAGAAAGGAAACAAGGGCCCAGACCCTTTGTCGTTTCCAAGAAAAAGCCAGAAGGAGTCGCCTCGACTAAGGGTCTCGCCGAGAAAGAGAAAGGAAACAAGGGCATAGACCCTTAGTCGTTTCCAAGAAAAAAAGCCAGAAGGTGTCGCCTCGACTGAGTGACTCGGCGAGAAAGAGAAAGGAAACAAGGGGCCCAGATCCATTAGTCGTTTCCAAGAAAAAGTCAGAAGGAGTCGCCGTCGACTGAGGGACTCGGCGAGAAAGAGGAAAGGAAACAAGAAGCCCAGACCCTATGTCTGTTCCAAGAAAAAGGCTTAACGGAGTCACCTCGACTGAGGGACTCGGCGAGAAAGGGAAAGGAAACAAGGGCCCCGACTCTTTGTCGTTTCCAAAAAAAGCCAGAAGGTAGTCGGCCTCCACCCGAGGGACCTCTGTGAGAAAGAGAAAGGAAACAAGGGCCCAGACCCATATTCGTTTCCAAGGAAAATCCAGAAGGAGTCGCCTCGACGGAGGGACTCGCGAGAAAGAGAAAAGAAACAAGGGCCCAGACCCTTAGTCGTTTCCAAGAAAAAGCCAGAAGGGGTCGCCTCGACTGAGTGACTCGGCGAGAAAGATAAAGGAAACAAGGGCCCAGACCATTAGTCGTTTCCAAGAAAAAGACAGAAGGAGTCGCCTCGACTTAGGGACTCGGCGAGAAAGAGAAAGGAAACACGGGCCCAGACCCTTAGTCGTTTCCAAGAAAAAGCCAGAAGGAGTCGCCTCGACTAAGGGACTCGGCGAGAAAGAGAAAGGAAACAAGGGCACAGACCCTTAGTCGTTTCCAAGAAAAAGCCAGAAGGAGTTGCATCGACTGAGGGACTCTGGCGAGAAAGAGAAAGGAAACAAGGCCCAGACCCTTAGTCGTTTCCAAGAAAAAGCCAGAAGGAGTCGCCTCGACTGAGGGACTCGGCGAGAAAGAGAAAGGAAACAAGGGCCTAGACCCTTAGTCGTTTCCAAGATAAAGCCAGAAGGAGTTTCCTCGATTGAGGGACTCGGCGAGAAAGAGAAAGGAAACATGGGCCCAGACCCTTAGTCGTTTCCAACAAAAAGCCAGAAGGAGTCGCCTCGACTGAGGAACTCGGCGAGAAAGAGAAAGGAAACAAGGGCCCAGACCCTTAGTCGTTTCCAAGAAAAAGGCAAACGGAGTCGCCTCGACTGATGGACTCGGGGCGGAGAACGAGAAAGGAAACAAGGTCCCAGACCCTTAGTCTTTTCCAAGAAAAAGCCAAATGGAGTCACCTCGACTGAGGGACTCGGCGGAGAAAGGAAAAGAAAACAAGGACCCTGACCCTTTGTCGTTTCCAAGAAAAAGCCAGATGTAGTCGCCTCGACTGAGGGACTCTGTGAGAAAGAGAAAGGAAACAAGGTCCCAGTCCCTTAGTCGTTTCCAAGAAAAAAGCACAGAAGGAGTCGCATCGACTGAGGGACTCGGCGAGAAAGAGAAAGGAAACAAGGGCTAGACCCTTAGTCGTTTCCAAGAAAAAACCAGAAGGAGTCGCCTCGACTGAGGGACTCGGCGAGAAAGAGAAAGGAAACAAGGGCCCAGACCCCTTAGTCGTTTCCAAGAAAAAAGCCAGAAAGGAGTCGCTTCGACCAGAGGGGACTCGGCGAGAACGAGAAAGGAAACAAGGTCCCAGACCCTTAGTCTTTTCCAAGAAAAAAGCCAAATGGAGTCACCTCGACTGAGGGACTCGCGAGAAAGGAAAGAAAACAAGGACCCTGACCCTTTGTCGTTTCCAAGAAAAAGCCAGATGTAGTCGCCTCGACTGAGGGACTCTGTGAGAAAGAGAAAGGAAACAAGGCCCAGTCCCTTAGTCGTTTCCAAGAAAAGCCAGAAGGAGTCGCATCGACTGAGGACTCGGCGAGAAAGAGAAAGGAAACAAGGGCTAGACCTTAGTCGTTTCCAAAGAAAAAGCCAGAAGGAGTCGCCTCGACTGAGGGACTCGGCGAGAAAGAGAAAGGAAACAAGGGCCAGACCCTTAGTCGTTTCCAAGAAAAAGCCAGAAGGAGTCGCTTCGACTGAGGGACTCGGCGAGAAAGAGAAAGGAAATAAGGGCCCAGACCCTAGTCGTTTCAAAGAA
>NW_017616818.1:71888-87146 GCF_001879475.1 Ipomoea nil | reverse complement strand
TTAGTCGTTTCCAGAAAAAGCCAGAAGGGGTCGCCTCGACTGAGTGACTCGGCGAGAAAGAGAAAGGATTCAAGGGCCAGACCCTTAGTCGTTTCCAAGAAAAACCCATAAGGAGTCGCCTCGACAGAGGTACTCGGGAGAAAGAGAAAGGAAACAAGGGTCCAGACCCATAGTCGTTTCCAGAAAAAGCCAAAGGAGTCGCCTCGACTGAGGGACTCGGCGAGAAAGAGAAAGGAAACAAGGGCCCAGACCATTAGTCGTTTCCAAGAAAAAGACAGAAGGAGTCGCCTCGACTTAGGGACTCGGCGAGAAAGGGAAAGGAAACAAGGGCCCAGACCCTTAGTCGTTTAAAATAAAAAGCCAGAAGGACTCGCCTCAACTGAGGGACTCAGCGAGAAAGAGAAAGGAACAAGGGCCCCGACCCTTAGTCATTTCCAAGAAAAAGCCAGAAGGAGTCGCCTCGACTGAGGGATTCGGCGAGAAAGAGAAAGGAAACAAGGGCCCAGACCCTTAGTCGTTTCCAAGAAAAAGGCAGAAGGAGTCGCCTCGACATAGGGACTCGGCGAGAAACACAAAGGAAACAAGGGCCCAGATCCTTAGTCGTTTCCAAGAAAAAGCCAGAAGGAGTCGCCTCGACTAAGGGACTCGCCGAGAAAGAGAAAGGAAACAAGGGCATAGACCCTTAGTCGTTTCCAAGAAAGAGCCAGAAGGTGTCGCCTCGACTGAGGGACTCAGCGAGAAAGAGAAAGGAAACAAGCGCCCAGACCCATAGTCGTTTCCAAGAAAAAGTCAGATGGAGTCGCCTCGACTGAGGGACTCGGTGAGAAAGAGAAAGGAAACAAGAGCACAGACCCTAAGTCTTTTCCAAGAAAAAGCTTAATGGAGTCACCTCGACTGAGGGACACGGCGAGAAAGGAAAAGGAAACAAGGGCCCCGACACATTGTCGTTTCAAAGAAAAGCCAGAAGTAGTCGCCTCCACCGAGGGACTCTGTGAGAAAGAGAAAGGATTCAAGGGCCCAGACCCTTAGTCGTTTCCAAGAAAAACCCAGAAGGAGTCGCCTCGACAGAGGTACTCGGGGAGAAAGAGAAAGGAAACAACGGTCCAGACCCTTAGTCGTTTCCAAGAAAAAGCCAGATGGAGTCGCCTCGACTAAGGGACACGGCGAGAAAGAGAAAGGAAACAAGGGCCCAGACCATTAGTCGTTTCCAAGAAAAAGACCAAAGGAGTCGCCTCGACTTAGGGACTCGGCGAGAACGAGAAAGGAAACAAGGGCCCAGACCCTTAGTCGTTTCTAAGATAAAGCCAGAAGGAGTTGCCTCGACTGAGGGACTCGGCGAGAAAGAGAAAGGAAACATGGGCCCAAACCCTTAGTCGTTTTATACAAAAAGCCAGAAGGAGTCGCCTCGACTTAGGAACTCGGCGAGAAAGAGAGAGGTAACAAGGGCCCAGACCCTTAGTCTTTACCAAGAAAAAGCCAAATGGAGTATCCTCGACTGAGGGACTCGGCGAGAAAGGGAAAGGAATCAAGGGCCCCGACCCTTTGTCGTTTCCAAGAAAAAGCCAGATGTAGTCGCCTCGACTGAGGGACTCTGTGAGAAAGAGAAAGGAAACAAGGTCCCAGTCCCTTAGTCGTTTCCAAGAAAAACCCAGAAGGAGTCGCCTCGACAGAGGTACTCGGGGAGAAAGAGAAAGGATACAACGGTCCAGACCCTTAGTCGTTTCCAAGAAAAAGCCAGATGGAGTCGCCTCGACTGAGGGACACGGCGAGAAAGAGAAAGGAAACAAGGGCCCAGACCATTAGTCGTTCCCAAGAAAAAGACAGAAGGAGTCGCCTCGACTTAGGGACTCGGCGAGAACGAGAAAGGAAACAAGGGCCCAGACCCTTAGTCGTTTCCAAGATAAAGCCAGAAGGAGTTGCCTCGACTGAGGGACTCGGCGAGAAAGAGAAAGGAAACATGGGCCCAAACCCTTAGTCATTTTCAACAAAAAGCCAGAAGGAGTCGCCTCGACTGAGGAACTCGGCGAGAAAGAGAAAGGTAACAAGGGCCCAGACCCTTAGTCTTTACCAAGAAAAAGCCAAATGGAGTATCCTCGACTGAGGGACTCGGCGAGAAAGGGAAAGCAATCAAGGGCCGCGACCCTTTGTCGTTTCCAAGAAAAAGCCAGATGTAGTCGCCTCGACTGAGGGACTCTGTGAGAAAGAGAAAGGAAACAAGGTCCCAGTCCCTTAGTCATTTCCAAGAAAAAGTCAGAACGAGTCGCTTCGACAGAGGTACTCGGGGAGAAAGGGAAAGGAAACAAAGGTCCAGACCCTTAGTCGTTTCCAAGAAAAAGCTAGAAGGAATCGCCTCGACTGAGGGACTCGGCGAGAAAGAGAAAGGAAACAAGGGCCCAGTCCCTTAGTCGTTTCAAAGAAAAAGCCAGAAGGACTCGCCTCGACTGAGGGACTCGGCGAGAAAGAGAAAGGAAACAAGAGCCCAGACCGTTAGTCGTTTTCAAGAAAAAGCCAGAAATAGTCGTCTCGACTGAGGGACTCTGTGAGAAAGTGAAAGGAAACAAGGACCCAGACCCTTAGTCGTTTCCAAGAAAAAGCCAGAAGGAGTCGCCTCGACTGAGGGACTCGACGAGAAAGAGAAAGGAAACAAGGGCCCAGACCCATAGTCGTTTCCAACAAAAAGCCAGAAGGAGTCGCTTCGACTGTTGGACTCGACTGAGGGGCTCGGCGAGAATGAGAAAGGAAACAAGGGCCCATACCCTTAGTCGTTTGCAAGAAAAAGCCAGAAGGAATCGCTTCGACTGAGGGACTCGGCGAGAAAGAGAAAGGAAACAAGGGCCTAGTCCCTTAGTCGTTTCAAAGAAAAAGCCAGAAGGACTCGCCTCGACTGAGGGACTCGGCGAGAAAGAGAAAGGAAACAAGGGCCCAGACCGTTAGTCGTTTCCAAGAAAAAGCCAGAAAGAGTCGCCTCGACTAAGGGACTCGGCGAGAAAGAGAAAGGAAACAAGGGCCCAGACCCTTAGTCATTTCCAACAAAAAGCTAGAAGGAGTTGCCTCGACTGAGAGATTCAGCGATTAAGAGAAAGGAAACAAGGGCCTATACCCTTAGTCGTTTAAAATAAAAAGCCAGAAGGACTCGCCTCGACTGAGGGACTCGGCGAGAAAGAGAAAGGAACCAAGGGCCCCGACCCTTAGTCATTTCCAAGAAAAAGCCAGAAGGAGTCGCCTCGACTGAGGGATTCGGCGAGAAAGAGAAAGGAAACAAGGGCCCAGACCCTTAGTCGTTTCCAAGAAAAAGCCAGATGTAGTCGCCTCGACTGAGGGACTCTGTGAGAAAGAGAAAGGAAACAAGGTCCCAGTCCCTTAGTCGTTTCCAAGAAAAAGCCAGAAGGAGTCGCCTCGACAGAGGTACTCGGGGAGAAAGAGAAAGGAAACAAGGGTCCAGACCCTTAGTCGTTTCCAAGAAAAAGCCAGAAGGAATCGCCTCGACTGAGGGACTCGGCGAGAAAGAGAAAGGAAACAAGAGCCCAGACCGTTAGTCGTTTTCAAGAAAAAGCTTAATGGAGTCACCTCGACTGAGGGACACGGCGAGAATGGGAAAGGAAACAAGAGCCCCGACCCTTTGTCGTTTCCAAGAAAAGCCAGAAGTAGTCGCGTCCACCGAGGGACTCTGTGAGTAAGAGAAAGGAAACAAGGGCCCAGACCCATAGTCGTTTCCAAGGAAAAGCCAGAAGGAGTCGCCTCGACGGAGGGACTCGGCGAGAAAGAGAAAAGAAACAAGGACTCAGACCCTTAGTCGTTTCCAAGAAAAAGCCAGAAGGGGTCGCCTCGACTGAGTGACTCGGCGAGAAAGAGAAAGGATACAAGGGCCCAGACCCTTAGTCGTTTCCAAGAAAAACCCAGAAGGAGTCACCTCGACAGAGGTACTCGGGGAGAAAGAGAAAGGAAACAAGGGTCCAGACCCTTAGTCGTTTCCAAGAAAAAGCCAGAAGGAGTCGCCTCGACTAAGGGACTCGGTGAGAAAGAGAAAGGAAACAAGGGCCCAGACCATTAGTCGTTTCCAAGAAAAAGACAGAAGGAGTCGCCTCGACTTAGGGACTCGGCGAGAAAGAGAAAGGAAACAAGGGCCCAGACCCTTAGTCGTTTCCAAGATAAAGCAAGAAGGAGTTGCCTCGACTGAGGGACTCGACGAGAAAGAGAAAGGAAACATGGGCCAAGACCCTTAGTCGTTTTCAACAAAAAGCCCGAAGGAGTCGCCTCGACTGAGGAACTCGGCGAGAAAGAGAAAGAAAACAAGGGCCCAGAACCTTAGTCTTTTCCAAGAAAAAGCCAAATGGAGTCACCTCGACTGAGGGACTCGGCGAGAATGTGAAAGGAAACAAGGGCCCCGACCCTTTGTCGTTTCCAAGAAAAAGCCAGATGTAGTCGCCTCGACTGATGGACTCTGTGAGAAAGAGAAAGGAAACAAGGTCCCAGTCCCTTAGTCGTTTCCAAGAAAAAGCCAGAAGGAGTCGCCTCGACAGAGGTACTCGGGGAGAAAGAGAAAGGAAACAAGGGTCCAGACCCTTAGTCGTTTCCAAGAAAAAGCCAGAAGGAGGCGCCTCGACTGAGGGACCCGGCGAGAAAGAGAAAGGAAACAAGGGCCCAGACCATTAGACGTTTCCAAGAAAAAGACAGAAGGAGTCGCATCGACTTAGGGACTCGGCGAGAAAGAGAAAGGAAACATAGGCCCAGACCCTTAGTCGTTTTCAACAAAAAGCCAGAAGGAGTCGCCTCGACTGAGGAACTCGGCGAGAAAGAGAAAGGAAACAAGGGCCCAGAACCTTAGTCTTTTCCAAGAAAAAGCCAAATGGAGTCACCTCGACTGAGGGACTCGGCGAGAAAGGGAAAGGAAACAAGGGCCCCGACCTTTTGTCGTTTCCAAGAAAAAGCCAGATGTAGTCGCCTCGACTTAGGGACTCTGTGAGAAAGAGAAAGGAAACAAGGTCCCAGTCCCTTAGTCGTTTTCAAGAAAAAGCCAGAAGGAGTCGCCTTGACTGAGGGACTCCGCGAGAAAGAGAAAGGAAACAACGGGCTAGACCCTTAGTCGTTTCCAAGAAAAAACCAGAAGGAGTCGCCTCGACTGAGGGACTCGGCGAGAAAGAGAAAGGAAACAAGGGCCTAGACCCTTAGTCGTTTCCATGAAAAAGCTAGAAGGAGTCGCTTCGACTGAGGGACTCGGCGAGAAAGAGAAAGGAAACAAGGGTCCAGACCATTAGTCGTTTCCAAGAAAAAGCCAGAAGAAGTCGCCTCGACTAAGAGACTCGGCGAGATTGAGAAAGGAAACAAGGGCACAGATCCATAGTCGTTTAGAAGAAAAAGCCAGAAGGAGTCGCCACGACTTAGGGACTCGGCGAAAAAGAGAAATGAAACAAGGGCCCAGACCCTTAGTCCTTTCCAAGAAAAAGCCATATGGAGTAACCTCGACTGAGGGACTCGGCGAGAAAGGAAAAGTAAACAAGGCCCCGACCCTTTGTCGTTTCCAAGAAAAAGCCAGAAACAGTCGTCTCGACGGAGGGACTCTGTGAGAAAGAGAAAGGAAACAAGGTCCCAGACCCTTAGTCGTTTCCAAGAAAAAGCCAGAAGGAGTCGCCTCGACTGGGGGACTCGGCGAGAAAGAGAAAGGAAACAAGGGCCCAGACCCATAGTCGTTTCCAAGAAAAACCCAGAAGGAGTCGCCTCGACTGAGGGACTCGGCGAGAAAGAGAAAGGAAACAAGGGCCCAGACCCTTAGTCATTTCCAAGAAAAAGCCAGAAGGAGTTGCCTCGACTGAGGGACTCGGCGAGAAAGAGAAAGGAAACAAGGGCCCAGAACCTTAGTCGTTTCAAAGAAAAAGCCAGAAGGACTCGCCTCGATTGAGGGACTCGATGAGAAAGAGAAAGGAAACAAGGGCCCAGACCCTTAGTCGTTTCCAAGAAAAAGCCAGAAGGAGTCGCCTCGACTGAGGGACTCGGCGAGAAAGAGAAAGGAAACAAGGGCCCAGACACTTAGTCGTTTCCAAGAAAAAGACAGAAAGAGTCACCTCGACTTAGGGACTCGGCGAGAAAGACAACGGAAAGAAGGGCCCAGACACTTAGTCGTTTCCAAGAAAAAGCCAGAAGGAGTCACCTCGACTAAGCGACACGACGAGAAAGAGAAAGGAAACAAGGGCATAGACCCATAGTCGTTTCCAAGAAAAAGCTAGAAGGAGTCGCCTCGACTGAGGGACTCGGCGAGAAAGAGAAAGGAAACAAGGGCCCAGACCCTTAGTCGTTTCCAAGAAAAAGCCAGAAGGAGTCGCCTCGACTGAGGGACTCGGCGAGAAAGAGAAAGGAAACAAGGGCCCAGACCCTAAGTCTTTTCCAATAAAAAGCCAAATGGAGTCACCTCGACTGAGGGACTCGGCGAGAAAGGGAAAGGAAACAAGGGCCGCGACCCTTTGTCGTTTCCAAGAAAAAGCCAGAAGTAGTCGTCTCGGCTGAGGGACTCTGTGAGAAAGAGAAAGGAAACAAGGGCCCAGACTCTTAGTCGTTTCCAAGAAAAAGCCAGAAGGAGTCGCCACGACTGAGGGACTCGGCGAGAACGAGAAAGGAAACAAGGGCCCAAACCCTTAGCCTTTTCGAAGAAAAAGCCAAATGGAGTCACCTCGACTGAGGGACTCGGCGAGATAGGGAAAGGAAACAAGGGACCAGACCCTTAGTTGTTTCAAAGAAATAGCCAGAAGGACTCGCCTCGACTGAGGGACTCGGCGAGAAAGAGAAAGGAAACAAGGGCCTAGACCCTTAGTCGTTTCCATGAAAAAGCTAGAAGGAGTCGCTTCGACTGAGGGACTCGGCGAGAAAGAGAAAGGAAACAAGGGTCCAGACCATTAGTCGTTTCCAAGAAAAAGCCAGAAGAAGTCGCCTCGACTAAGAGACTCGGCGAGATTGAGAAAGGAAACAAGGGCACAGATCCATAGTCGTTTAGAAGAAAAAGCCAGAAGGAGTCGCCACGACTTAGGGACTCGGCGAAAAAGAGAAATGAAACAAGGGCCCAGACCCTTAGTCCTTTCCAAGAAAAAGCCATATGGAGTAACCTCGACTGAGGGACTCGGCGAGAAAGGAAAAGTAAACAAGGCCCCGACCCTTTGTCGTTTCCAAGAAAAAGCCAGAAATAGTCGTCTCGACGGAGGGACTCTGTGAGAAAGAGAAAGGAAACAAGGTCCCAGACCCTTAGTCGTTTCCAAGAAAAAGCCAGAAGGAGTCGCCTCGACTGGGGGACTCGGCGAGAAAGAGAAAGGAAACAAGGGCCCAGACCCATAGTCGTTTCCAAGAAAAACCCAGAAGGAGTCGCCTCGACTGAGGGACTCGGCGAGAAAGAGAAAGGAAACAAGGGCCCAGACCCTTAGTCATTTCCAAGAAAAAGCCAGAAGGAGTTGCCTCGACTGAGGGACTCGGCGAGAAAGAGAAAGGAAACAAGGGCTCAGAACCTTAGTCGTTTCAAAGAAAAAGCCAGAAGGACTCGCCTCGATTGAGGGACTCGATGAGAAAGAGAAAGGAAACAAGGGCCCAGACCCTTAGTCGTTTCCAAGAAAAAGCCAGAAGGAGTCGCCTCGACTGAGGGACTCGGCGAGAAAGAGAAAGGAAACAAGGGCCCAGACACTTAGTCGTTTCCAAGAAAAAGACAGAAAGAGTCACCTCGACTTAGGGACTCGGCGAGAAAGACAACGGAAAGAAGGGCCCAGACACTTAGTCGTTTCCAAGAAAAAGCCAGAAGGAGTCACCTCGACTAAGCGACACGACGAGAAAGAGAAAGGAAACAAGGGCATAGACCCATAGTCGTTTCCAAGAAAAAGCCAGAAGGAGTCGCCTCGACTGAGGGACTCGGCGAGAAAGAGAAAGGAAACAAGGGCCCAGACCCTTAGTCGTTTCCAAGAAAAAGCCAGAAGGAGTCGCCTCGACTGAGGGACTCGGCGAGAAAGAGAAAGGAAACAAGGGCCCAGACCCTAAGTCTTTTCCAATAAAAAGCCAAATGGAGTCACCTCGACTGAGGGACTCGGCGAGAAAGGGAAAGGAAACAAGGGCCGCGACCCTTTGTCGTTTCCAAGAAAAAGCCAGAAGTAGTCGTCTCGGCTGAGGGACTCTGTGAGAAAGAGAAAGGAAACAAGGGCCCAGACTCTTAGTCGTTTCCAAGAAAAAGCCAGAAGGAGTCGCCACGACTGAGGGACTCGGCGAGAACGAGAAAGGAAACAAGGGCCCAGACCCTTAGCCTTTTCGAAGAAAAAGCCAAATGGAGTCACCTCGACTGAGGGACTCGGCGAGATAGGGAAAGGAAACAAGGGACCAGACCCTTAGTTGTTTCAAAGAAATAGCCAGAAGGACTCGCCTCGACTGAGGGACTCGGCGAGAAAGAGAAAGGAAACAAGGGCCCAGACCCTTAGTCGTTTCCAACAAAAAGCCAGAAGGAGTCGCCTCGACTGAGGGATTCGGCGAGAAAGAGAAAGGAAACAAGGGCCCAGACCCTTAATCGTTTAAAAGAAAAAGCCAGAAGGACTCGCCTCGACTGAGGGACTCGGCGAGAAAGAGAAAGGAACCAAGGTCCCCGACCCTTAGTCATTTCCAAAAAAAAGCCAGAAGGAGTCACCTCGACTGAGGGATTCGGCGAGAAAGAGAAAGGAAACAAGGGCCCAGATCCATAGTCGTTTCCAAGAAAAAGTCAGAAGGAGTCGCCTCGACTGAGGGACTCGGCGCGAAAGAGAAAGGAAACAAGAGCCCAGACCCTATGTCTTTTCCAAGAAAAAGCTTAATGGAGTCAGCTCGACTGAGGGACTCGGCGAGAAAGGGAAAGGAAACAAGGGCCCTGACTCTTTTTCGTTTCCAAGAAAAGCCAGAAGTAGTCGCCTCCACCGAGGGACTGTGTGAGAAAGAGAAAGGAAACAAGGGCCCAGACCCATAGTCGTTTCCAAGGAAAAGCCAGAAGGAGTCGCCTCGACGGAGGGACTCGGCGAGAAAGAGAAAAGAAACTAGGGCCCAGACCCTTAGTCGTTGCCAAGAAAAAGCAAGAAGGGGTCGCCTCGACTGAGTGACTCGGCGAGAAAGAGAAAGGATACAAGGGCCCAGACCCTTAGTCATTTCCAAGAAAAACCCAGAAGGAGTCACCTCGACAGAGGTACTCGGCGAGAAAGAGAAAGGAAACAAGGGTCCAGACCCTTAGTCGTTTCCAAGAAAAAGCCAGAAGGAGTCGCCTCGACTGGGGGACTCGCCGAGAAAGAGAAAGGAAACAAGGGCCCAGACCATTAGTCGTTTCCAAGAAAAAGACAGAAGGAGTCGCCTCGACTTAGGGACTCGACGAGAAAGAGAAAGGAAACAAGGGCCCAGACCCTTAGTCGTTTCCAAGAAAAAGCCAGAAGGAGTCGCCTCGACTAAGGGACTCGGCGAGAAAGAGAAAGGAAACAAGGGCACAGACCCTTAGTCGTTTCCAAGAAAAAAGCCAGAAGGAGTTGCATCGTCTGAGGGACTCTGCAAGAAAGAGAAAGGAAACAAGGGCCCAGACCCTTAGTCGTTTCCAAGAAAAAGCCAGAAGGAGTCGCCTCGACTGAGGGACTCGGCGAGAAAGAGAAAGAAAATAAGGGCCCCGACCCTTAGTCGTTTCCAAGATAAAGCCAGAAGGAGTTGCCTCGATTGAGGGACTCGGCGAGAAAGAGAAAGGAAACATGGGCCCAGACCCTTAGTCGTTTCCAACAAAATGCCAGAAGGAGTCGCCTCGACTGAAGAACTCGGCAAGAAAGAGAAAGGAATCATGGGCCCAGACCCTTAGTCGTTTCCAAGAAAAAGCCAAACGGAGTCGCCTCGACTGATGGACTCGGCGAGAACGAGAAAGGAAACAAGGGCCCAGACCATTAGTCTTTTCCAAGTAAAAGCCAAATGGAGTCAACTCGACTGAGGGACTCGGCGAGAAAGGGAAAGAAAACAAGGGCCCCGACCCTTTGTCGTTTCAAAGAAAAAGCCAGATGTAGTCGCCTCGACTGAGGGACTCTGTGAGAAAGAGAAAGGAAACAAGGTCCCAGTCCCTTAGTCGTTTCCAAGAATAAGCCAGGAGGACTCGCCTCGACTGAGGGACTCGGCGAGAAAGAGAAAGGAAACAAGGGCCCAGTCCCTTAGTCGTTTCCAAGAAAAAGACAGAAGGAGTCGCCTCGACTGAGGGACTCGGCGGGAAAGAGAAAGGAAGCAAGGGCCCAGAACCATAGTCGTTTCAAAGAAAAAGCCAGAAGGACTCGCCTCGACTGAGGGACTCGACGAGAAAGAAAAAGGAAACAAGGGCCCAGTCCCTTAGTCGTATCCAAGAAAAGACAGAAGGAGTCGCCTCGACTGAGGGACTCGGCGAGAAAGAGAAAGGAAACAAGGGCCCAGACACTTAGTCGTTTCCAAGAAAAAGACAGAAGGAGTCGCCTCGACTTAGGGACTCGGCGAGAAAGACAAAGGAAACATGGGCCCAGACCCTTAGTCGTTTCCAAGAAAAAGCCAGAAGGAGTCGCCTCGACTAAGCGACTCGGCGAGAAAGAGAAAGGAAACAAGGGCCCAGACCCCAAGTCTTTTCCAATAAAAAGCCAAATGGAGTCACCTCGACTGAGAGACTCGGCGAGAAAGGGAAAGGAAACAAGGGCCCCGACCCTTTGTCGTTTCCAAGAAAAAGCCAGAAGTAGTCGTCTCGACTGAGGGACTCTGTGAGAAAGAGAAAGGAAACAAGGGCCCAGACCCTTAGTCGTTTCCAAGAAAAAGCCAGAAGGAGTCGCCACGACTTAAGGACTCGGCGAGAACGGAGAAAGGAAACAAGGGCCCAGACCCTTAGCCTTTTTCCAAGAAAAAGCCAAATGGAGTCACCTCGACTGAGGGACTCCGGCGAGATAGGGAAAGGAAACAAGGGCCCAGACCCATAGTCGTTTCCAAGAAAAAGCCAGAAGGAATCGCCTCGACTGAGGGATTCGGCAAGAACGAGAAAGGAAACAAGGGCCCAGACCCTTAGTCGTTTAAAAGAAAGAGCCAGAAGGACTCGCCTCGACTGAGGGACTCGCGAGAAAGAGAAAGGAACCAAGGGCCCCGACCCTTAGTCATTTCCAAGAAAAAGCCAGAAGGAGTCGCCTCGACTGAGGGATTCGGCGAGAAAGAGAAAGGAAACAAGCGCCCAGACCCTTAGTCGTTTCCAAGAAAAAGACAGAAGGAGTCGCCCTCGACTTAGGGACTCGGCGGGAAAGAGAAAGGAAACAAGGGCCCAGACCCTTTGTCGTTTCCAAGAAAAAGCCAGAAGGAGTCGCCTCGACTAAGGGTCTCGCCGAGAAAGAGAAAGGAAACAAGGGCATAGACCCTTAGTCGTTTCCAAGAAAAAGCCAGAAGGTGTCGCCTCGACTGAGTGACTCGGCGAGAAAGAGAAAGGAAACAAGGGCCAGATCCATAGTCGTTTCCAAGAAAAAGTCAGAAGGAGTCGCCTCGACTGAGGGACTCGGCGCGAAAGAGAAAGGAAACAAGAGCCCAGACCCTATGTCTTTTCCAAGAAAAAGCTTAATGGAGTCAGCTCGACTGAGGGACTCGGCGAGAAAGGGAAAGGAAACAAGGGCCCTGACTCTTTGTCGTTTCCAAAGAAAAGCCAGAAGTAGTCGCCTCCACCGAGGGACTGTGTGAGAAAGAGAAAGGAAACAAGGGCCCAGACCATAGTCGTTTCCAAGGAAAAAGCCAGAAGGAGTCGCCTCGACGGAGGGACTCGGCGAGAAAGAGAAAAGAAACTAGGGCCCAGACCCTTAGTCGTTGCCAAGAAAAAAGCAAGAAGGGGTCGCCTCGACTGAGTGACTCGGCGAGAAAGAGAAGGATACAAGGGCCCAGACCCTTAGTCATTTCCAAGAAAAACCCAGAAGGAGTCAACTCGACAGAGGTACTCGGCGAGAAAGAGAAAGGAAACAAGGGTCCAGACCCTTAGTCGTTTCCAAGAAAAAGCCCAGAAGGAGTCGCCTCGACTGAGGGACTCGCCGAGAAAGAGAAAGGAAACAAGGGCCAGACATTAGTCGTTTCCAAGAAAAAGACAGAAGGAAGTCGCCTCGACTTAGGGACTCGACGAGAAAGAGAAAGGAAACAAGGGCCCAGACCCTTAGTCGTTTCCAAGAAAAAGCCAGAAGGAGTCGCCTCGACTAAGGGACTCGGCGAGAAAGAGAAAGGAAACAAGGGCACACCCTTAGTCGTTTCCAAGAAAAAGCCAGAAGGAGTTGCATCGTCTGAGGGACTCTGCAGAAAAGAGAAAGGAAACAAGGGCCCAGACCCTTAGTCGTTTCCAAAAAAAGCCAGAAGGAGTCGCCTCGACTGAGGGACTCGGCGAGAAAGAGAAAGAAAACAAGGGCCCGACCCTTAGTCGTTTCCAAGATAAAGCCAGAAGGAGTTGCCCTCGATTGAGGGACTCGGCGAGAAAGAGAAAGGAAACATGGGCCCAGACCCTTAGTCGTTTCCAACAAAATGCCAGAAGGAGTCGCCTCGACTGAAGACTCGGCGAGAAAGAGAAAGGAATCATGGGCCCAGACCCTTAGTCGTTTCCAAGAAAAAGCCAAACGGAGTCGCCTCGACTGATGGACTCGGCGAGAACGAGAAAGGAAACAAGGGCCCAGACCCTTAGTCTTTTCCAAGCCAAGAAAACCAAATGGATTCACTCGCTCCGAGAGGGACTGGCGAGAAGGGAAAGAAAACCATGACCCTTTGTCGTTTCCAAGAAAAAAAGTCGCTCGACTGAGGGACTCTGTAGAAGAGAAAGGAAACAAGGTCCAGTCCCTTAGTCGTTTCCAAGAAAAAGCAGAAGGAGTCGCATCGACTGGAGGACTCGGCGAGAGAAGGAACAGAGGCTGCAGCTTAGTCGTTTCAAGAAAACACCAGAAGGAGTCGCTACGAGGATCGCGCGAGAAAGAGAAAGGAAACAAGGGCCCAGACTAGTCGTTCCAAGAAAAAGCAAGAAGGAGTCGCTTCGACAGGGCCTCGGCGAGAAGAGAAAGGAAATAGGGCCCAGACCCTTAGTCGTTTCCAAGAAAAAGCCAGAAGGAGTCGCCTCGACTGAGGGACTCGGCGAGAAAGAGAAAGAAAATAAGGGCCCGACCCTTAGTCGTTTCCAAGATAAAGCCAGAAGGATTGCCTGCATTGAGGGACTCGGCGAGAAAGAGAAAGGAAACATGGGCCCAGACCCTTAGTCGTTTCCAACAAAATGCCAGAAGGAGTCGCCTCGACTGAAGAATCGGCGGAAAAGAGAAAGGAATCATGGGCCCAGACCCTTAGTCGTTTCCAAGAAAAAGCCAAACGGAGTCGCCTCGACTGATGGACTCGGCGAGAACGAGAATGGAAACAAGGCCCAAGACCCTTAGTCTTTTCCAAGTAAAAGCCAAATGGAGTCAACTCGACTGAGGGACTCGGCGAGAAAGGGAAAGAAAACAAGGGCCCCGACCCTTTGTCGTTTCAAAAGAAAAAGCCAGATGTAGTCGCCTCGACTGAGGGACTCTGTGGAGAAGAAAGGAAAAAGGTCCCAGTCCCTTAGTCGTTTCCAAGAATAAGCCAGGAGGACTCGCCTCGACTGAGGGACTCGGCGAGAAAGAGAAAGGAAACAAGGGCCCAGTCCCTTAGTCGTTTCCAAGAAAAACAGAAGGAGTCGCCTCGACTGAGGGACTCGGCGGGAAAGAGAAAGGAAGCAAGGGCCCAGAACCATAGTCGTTTCAAAGAAAAAGCCAGAAGGACTCGCCTCGACGAGGGACTCGACGAGAAAGAAAAAGGAAACAAGGGCCCAGTCCCTTAGTCGTATCCAAGAAAAAGACAGAAGGAGTCGCCTCGACTGAGGAACTCGGCGAGAAAGAGAAGGAAACAAGGGCCCAGACACTTAGTCGTTTCCAAGAAAAAGACAGAAGGAGTCGCCTCGACTTAGGGACTCGGCGAGAAAGACAAAGGAAACATGCGCCCAGACCCTAAGTCGTTTCCAAGAAAAAGCCAGAAGGAGTCGCCTCGACTAAGCGACTCGGCGAGAAAGAGAAAGGAAACAAGGGCCCAGACCCAAGTCTTTTCCAATAAAAGCCAAATGGAGTCACTCGACTGAGAGACTCGGCGAGAAAGGGAAAGGAAACAAGGCGCCCGACCCTTTGTCGTTTCCAAGAAAAAGCCAGAAGTAGTCGTCTCGACTGAGGGACTCTGTGAGAAAGAGAAAGGAAACAAGGCCCCAGACCTTAGTCGTTTCAAGAAAAAGCAGAAGGAGTCGCCACGACTGAAGGACTCGGCGAGAAGGAGAAAGGAAACAAGGCCCAGACCCTTAGCCTTTCCAAGAAAAAGCCAAATGGAGTCACCTCGACTGAGGGACTCGGCGAGATAGGGAAAGGACAAGGCCCCAGACCCATAGTCGTTTCCAAGAAAAAGCAGAAGGAATCGCCTCGACTGAGGGATTCGGCAAGAAAGAGAAAGGAAACAAGGGCCCAGACCCTTAGTCGTTTAAAGAAAAGAGCCAGAAGGACTCGCCTCACTGAGGGACTCGGCGAGAAAGAGAAAGGAACAGGGGCCCGACCCTTAGTCATTTCCAAGAAAAAGCCAGAAGGAGTCGCCTCGACTGAGGGATTCGGCGAGAAAGAGAAAGGAAACAAGCGCCCAGACCCTTAGTCGTTTCCAAGAAAAGACACAGAAGGAGTCGCCTCGACTTACGGACTCGGCGAGAAGAGAAAGGAACAAGGGCCCAGACCCTTGTCGTTTCCAAGAAAAAGCAAGAAGGAGTCGCCTCGACTAAGGGTCTCGCCGAGAAAGAGAAAGGAACAAGGGCATAGACCCTTAGTCGTTTCCAAGAAAAAGCCAGAAGGTGTCGCCTCGACTGAGGGACTCGGCGAGAAGAGAAAGAAAATAAGGGCCCCGACCTTAGTCGTTTCCAATAAAGCCAGAAGGAGTGCCCTCGATTGAGGGACTCGGCGAGAAAGAGAAAGGAAACATGGGCCCAGAACCTTAGTCTTTCCAACAAAATGCAGAAGGAGTCGCCTCGACTGAAGAACTCGGCGAGAAGAGAAAGGAAATCATGGGCCAGACCCTTAGTCGTTTCCAAGAAAAGCCAAACGAGTCGCCTCGACTGATGGACTCGGCTGAGAACGAGAAAGGAAACAAGGGCCAGACCTTAGTCTTTTCCAAGTAAAAGCCAAATGGAGTCAACTCGACTGAGGGACTCGGCGAAGACAAGGGAAAGAAAACAAGGGCCCGACCCTTTGTCGTTTCAAAGAAAAAGGC
>NW_017616818.1:59531-71863 GCF_001879475.1 Ipomoea nil | reverse complement strand
AAGAGAGAGATATGACCATTGTCCTTTCCAAGTAAAAGCAAAATGGAGTAACTCGACTGAGGGACTCGGCGAGAAAGGGAAAGAAAACAAGGGCCCCGACCCTTTGTCGTTTCAAAAGAAAAGCCAGATGTAGTCGCCTCGACTGAGGGACTCTGTGAGAAAGAGAAAGGAAACAAGGTCCCAGTCCCTTAGTCGTTTCCAAGAATAAGCCAGGAGGACTCGCCTCGACTGAGGACTCGGCGAGAAAGAGAAAGGAAACAAGGGCCAGTCCCTTAGTCGTTTCCAAGAAAAAGACAGAAGGAGTCGCCTCGACTGAGGGACTCGGCGGGAAAGAGAAAGGAAGCAAGGGCCCAGAACCATATCGTTTCAAAGAAAAGCCAGAAGGATCGCCTCGACTGAGGGACTCGACGAGAAAGAAAAAGGAAACAAGGGCCCAGTCCCTTAGTCGTATCCAAGAAAAAGACAGAAGGAGTCGCCTCGACTGAGGGACTCGGCGAGAAAGAGAAAGGAAACAAGGGCCCAGACACTTAGTCGTTTCCAAGAAAAAGACAGAAGGAGTCGCTCGACTTAGGGACTCGCGCGAGAAGACAAAGGAAACATGGGCCCAGACCCTTAGTCGTTTCCAAGAAAAGCCAGAAGGAGTCGCCTCGACTAGCGACTCGCGAGAAAAGAGAAAGGAAACAAGGGCCCAGACCCAAGTCTTTCCAATAAAAGCCAAATGGAGTCACCTCGACTGAGAGACTCGGCGAGAAAGGGAAGGAAAGGGCCCCGACCCTTTGTCGTTCAAGAAAAAGCCAGATGTAGTCGTCTCGACTGAGGGACTCTGTGAGAAAGAGAAAGGAAACAAGGGCCCAGACCCTTAGTCGTTTCCAAGAAAAAGCCAGAAGGAGTCGCCACGACTTAAGGACTGCGAGAACGAGAAAGGAAACAAGGGCCCAGACCCTTAGCCTTTTCCAAGAAAAAGCCAAATGGAGTCACTCGACTGAGGGACTCGGAGATAGGGAAAGGAACAAGGGCCCAGACCCATAGTCGTTTCCAAGAAAAGCCAGAAGGAACGCCTCGACTGAGGGATTCGGCAAGAACGAGAAAGGAAACAGGGGCCCAGACCCTTAGTCGTTTAAAAGAAAGAGCCAGAAGGACTCGCCTCGACTGAGGGACTCGGCGAGAAAGAGAAAGGAACCAAGGGCCCGACCCTTAGTCATTCAAGAAAAAGCCAGAAGGAGTCGCCTCGACTGAGGGATTCGGCGAGAAGAGAAAGGAAACAAGCCCAGCCCTTAGTCGTTTCCAAGAAAAGAAGAAGAAGAGTCGCCTCGACTTAGGGACTCGCGGGAAAGAAAGGAAACAAGGGCCCAGACCCTTTGTCGTTTCAAGAAAAAGCCAGAAGGAGTCGCTCGACTAAGGGTTCGCCGAGAAAGAGAAAGGAAACAAGGGCATAGACCCTTAGTCGTTTCCAAGAAAAAGCAGAAGGTGTCGCCTCGACTGAGTGACTCGGCCGAGAAAGAGAAAGGAAACAAGGCCCCAGTTCCATAGTCGTTTCCAAGAAAAAGTCAGAAGGAGTCGCCTCGACTGAGGACTCGGCGAAAGAGAAAGGAAACAAGAGCCCAGACCCTATGTCTTTTCAAAGAAAAAGCTTAATGAGTCAGTCGACTGAGGGACTCGGCGAGAAAGGGAAAGGAAACAAGGGCCCGACTCTTTGTCGTTTCAAGAAAAGCCAGAAGTAGTCGCCTCCACGAGGGACTGTGTGAGAAAGAGAAAGGAAACAAGGGCCCAGACCATAGTCGTTTCCAAGGAAAAGCCAGAAGGAGTCGCCTCGACGGAGGGACTCGGCGAGAAAGAGAAAGAAACTAGGGCCAGACCTTAGTCGTTGCCAAGAAAAAGCAGAAGGGGTCGCCTCGACTGAGTGACTCGGCGAGAAGAGAAAGGATACAAGGGCCCAGACGCTTAGTCGATTTCCAAGAAAAACCAGAAGGAGTCAACTCGACATGAGGTACTCGGCGAGAAAGAGAAAGAAACAAGGGTCCAGACCCTTAGTCGTTTCAAGAAAAAGCCAGAAGGAGTCGCCTCGACTGAGGGACTCGCCGAGAAGAGAAAGGAAAAAGGGCCCAGACCATTAGTCGTTTCCAAGAAAAAGAGCAGAAGGAGTCGCCTCGACTTAGGGACTCGACGAGAAGAGAAAGGAAACAAGGGCCCAGACCCTTAGTCGTTTCCAAGAAAAAGCCAGAAGGAGTCGCTCGACTAAGGGACTCGGCGAGAAGAGAAAGGAAACAAGGGCAGACCCTTAGTCGTTTCAAGAAAAAGCCAGAAGGAGTTGCATCGTCTGAGGACTCTGGCAAGAAAGAGAAAGGAAACAAGGGCCCAGACCCTTAGTCGTTTCCAAGAAAAAGCCAGAAGGAGTCGCCTCGACTGAGGACTCGGCGAGAAAGAGAAAGAAATAAGGGCCCCGACCCTTAGTCGTTTCAAGATAAAGCCAGAAGGAGTTGCCTCGATTGAGGGACTCGGCGAGAAAGAGAAAGGAAACATGGGCCCAGACCTCTAGTCGTTTCCAACAAAATGCCAGAAGGAGTCGCCTCGACTGAAGAACTCGGCGAGAAAGAGAAAGGAATCATGGCCCAGACCTTAGTCGTTTCCAAGAAAAAGCCAAACGGAGTCGCCTCGTACTGATGGACTCGGCGAGAACGAGAAAGGAAACAAGGGCCCAGACCCTTAGTCTTTTCAAGTAAAAGCCAAATGGAGTCAACTCGACTGAGGGACTCGGCGAGAAAGGGAAAGAAAACAAGGGCCCCGACCCTTTGTCGTTTCAAAGAAAAAGCAAGATGTAGTCGCCTCGACTGAGGGACTCTGTGAGAAGAGAAAGGAAACAAGGTCCCAGTCCCTTAGTCGTTTCCAAGAATAAGCCAGGAGGACTCGCCTCGACTGAGGGACTCGGCGAGAAAGAGAAAGGAAACAAGGCCCAGTCCCTTAGTCGTTTCCAAGAAAAAGACAGAAGGAGTCCTGCGACTGAGGGACTCGCGGGAGGAAGAGAAAGGAAGCAAGGGCCCAGAACCATAGTCGTTTCAAAGAAAAAGCCAGAAGGACTCGCCTCGACTGAGGGACTCGACGAGAAAGAAAAAGGAAACAAGGGCCCAGTCCTTAGTCGTATCCAAGAAAAAGACAGAAGGAGTCGCCTCGACTGAGGGACTCGCGAGAAAGAGAAAGGAAACAAGGGCCCAGACACTTAGTCGTTTCCAAGAAAAAGACAGAAGGAGTCGCCTCGACTTAGGGACTCGGCGAGAAAGACAAAGGAAACATGGGCCCAGACCCTTAGTCGTTTCCAAGAAAAAGCCAGAAGGAGTCGCCTCGACTAAGCGACTCGGCGAGAAAGAGAAAGGAAACAAGGGCCCAGACCCCAAGTCTTTTCCAATAAAAGCCAAATGAGTCACCTCGACTGAGAGACTCGGCGAGAAAGGAAAGGAAACAAGGGCCCCGACCCTTTGTCGTTTCCAAGAAAAAGCCAGAAGTAGTCGTCTCGACTGAGGGACTCTGTGAGAAAGAGAAAGGAAACAAGGGCCCAGACCCTTAGTCGTTTCCAAGAAAAAGCCAGAAGGAGTCGCCACGACTTAAGGACTCGCGAGAACGAGAAAGGAAACAAGGGCCCAGACCCTTAGCCTTTTCCAAGAAAAAGCCAAATGGAGTCACCTCGACTGAGGACTCGGCGAGATAGGGAAAGGAAACAAGGCCCAGACCATAGTCGTTTCAAGAAAAAGCCAGAAGGAATCGCCTCGACTGAGGGATTCGGCAAGAACGAAAGGAAACAAGGGCCCAGACCCTTTAGTCGTTTAAAAGAAAGAGCCAGAAGGACTCGCCTCGACTGAGGGACTCGGCGAGAAAGAGAAAGGAACCAAGGGCCCCGACCCTTAGTCATTTCCAAGAAAAAGCCAGAAGGAGTCGCCTCGACTGAGGGATTCGGCGAGAAGAGAAAGGAAACAAGCGCCCAGACCCTTAGTCGTTTCCAAGAAAAAGACAGAAGGAGTCGCCTCGACTTAGGACTCGGCGGAAAGAGAAAGGAAACAAGGGCCCAGACCCTTTGTCGTTTCCAAGAAAAAGCAGAAGGAGTCGCCTCGACTAAGGGTCTCGCCGAGAAAGAGAAAGGAAACAAGGGCATAGACCCTTAGTCGTTTCCAAGAAAAAGCCAGAAGGTGTCGCCTCGACTGAGTGACTCGGCGAGAAGAGAAAGGAAACAAGGGCCCAGATCCATAGTCGTTTCCAAGAAAAAGTCAGAAGGAGTCGCCTCGACTGAGGGACTCGGCGCGAAAGAGAAAGGAAACAAGAGCCCAGACCCTATGTCTTTTCCAAGAAAAAGCTTAATGGAGTCAGCTCGACTGAGGGACTCGGCGAGAAAGGGAAAGGAAACAAGGGCCCTGACTCTTTGTCGTTTCCAAGAAAAGCCAGAAGTAGTCGCCTCCACCGAGGGACTGTGTGAGAAAGAGAAAGGAAACAAGGGCCCAGACCCATAGTCGTTTCCAAGGAAAAGCCAGAAGGAGTCGCCTCGACGGAGGGACTCGGCGAGAAAGAGAAAAGAAACTAGGGCCCAGACCCTTAGTCGTTGCCAAGAAAAGCAAGAAGGGGTCGCCTCGACTGAGTGACTCGGCGAGAAAGAGAAAGGATACAAGGGCCCAGACCCTTAGTCATTTCCAAGAAAAACCCAGAAGGAGTCAACTCGACAGAGGTACTCGGCGAGAAAGAGAAAGGAAACAAGGGTCCAGACCCTTAGTCGTTTCCAAGAAAAAGCCAGAAGGAGTCGCCTCGACTGAGGGACTCGCCGAGAAAGAGAAAGGAAACAAGGGCCCAGACCATTAGTCGTTTCCAAGAAAAAGACAGAAGGAGTCGCCTCGACTTAGGGACTCGACGAGAAAGAGAAAAGGAAACAAGGCCCAGACCCTTAGTCGTTTCCAAGAAAAAGCCAGAAGGAGTCGCCTCGACTAAGGGACTCGGCGAGAAAGAGAAAGGAAACAAGGGCACAGACCCTTAGTCGTTTCCAAGAAAAAGCCAGAAGGAGTTGCATCGTCTGAGGGACTCTGCAAGAAAGAGAAAGGAAACAAGGGCCCAGACCCTTAGTCGTTTCCAAGAAAAAGCCAGAAGGAGTCGCCTCGACTGAGGGACTCGGCGAGAAAGAGAAAGAAAATAAGGGCCCCGACCCTTAGTCGTTTCCAAGATAAAGCCAGAAGGAGTTGCCTCGATTGAGGGACTCGGCGAGAAAGAGAAAGGAAACATGGGCCCAGACCCTTAGTCGTTTCCAACAAAATGCCAGAAGGAGTCGCCTCGACTGAAGAACTCGGCGAGAAGAGAAAGGAATCATGGGCCCAGACCCTTAGTCGTTTCCAAGAAAAAGCCAAACGGAGTCGCCTCTACTGATGGACTCGGCGAGAACGAGAAAGGAAACAAGGGCCCAGACCCTTAGTCTTTTCCAAGTAAAAGCCAAATGGAGTCAACTCGACTGAGGACTCGGCGAGAAAGGGAAAGAAAACAAGGGCCCCGACCCTTTGTCGTTTCAAAGAAAAAGCCAGATGTAGTCGCCTCGACTGAGGGACTCTGTGAGAAAGAGAAAGGAAACAAGGTCCCAGTCCTTAGTCGTTTCCAAGAATAAGCCAGGAGGACTCGCCTCGACTGAGGGACTCGGCGAGAAAGAGAAAGGAAACAAGGGCCCAGTCCCTTAGTCGTTTCCAAGAAAAAGACAGAAGGAGTCGCCTCGACTGAGGGACTCGGCGGGAAAGAGAAAGGAAGCAAGGGCCCAGAACCATAGTCGTTTCAAAGAAAAAGCCAGAAGGACTCGCCTCGACTGAGGGACTCGACGAGAAAGAAAAAGGAAACAAGGCCCAGTCCCTTAGTCGTATCCAAGAAAAAGACAGAAGGAGTCGCCTCGACTGAGGGACTCGGCGAGAAAGAGAAAGGAAACAAGGGCCCAGACACTTAGTCGTTTCCAAGAAAAAGACAGAAGGAGTCGCCTCGACTTAGGGACTCGGCGAGAAAGACAAAGGAAACATGGGCCCAGACCCTAAGTCGTTTCCAAGAAAAAGCCAGAAGGAGTCGCCTCGACTAAGCGACTCGGCGAGAAAGAGAAAGGAAACAAGGGCCCAGACCCCAAGTCTTTTCCAATAAAAAAGCCAAATGGAGTCACCTCGACTGAGAGACTCGGCGAGAAAGGGAAAGGAAACAAGGGCCCCGACCCTTTGTCGTTTCCAAGAAAAAGCCAGAAGTAGTCGTCTCGACTGAGGGACTCTGTGAGAAAGAGAAAGGAAACAAGGCCCAGACCCTTAGTCGTTTCCAAGAAAAAGCCAGAAGGAGTCGCCACGACTGAAGGACTCGGCGAGAACGAGAAAGGAAACAAGGCCCAGACCCTTAGCCTTTTCCAAGAAAAAGCCAAATGGAGTCACCTCGACTGAGGGACTCGGCGAGATAGGGAAAGGAAACAAGGGCCCAGACCCATAGTCGTTTCCAAGAAAAAGCCAGAAGGAATCGCCTCGACTGAGGGATTCGGCAAGAAAGAGAAAGGAAACAAGGGCCCAGACCCTTAGTCGTTTAAAAGAAAGAGCCAGAAGGACTCGCCTCGACTGAGGGACTCGGCGAGAAAGAGAAAGGAACCAAGGGCCCCGACCCTTAGTCATTTCCAAGAAAAAGCCAGAAGGAGTCGCCTCGACTGAGGGATTCGGCGAGAAAGAGAAAGGAAACAAGCGCCAGACCCTTAGTCGTTTCCAAGAAAAAGACAGAAGGAGTCGCCTCGACTTAGGGACTCGGCGAGAAAGAGAAAGGAAACAAGGGCCCAGACCCTTTGTCGTTTCCAAGAAAAAGCAAGAAGGAGTCGCCTCGACTAAGGGTCTCGCCGAGAAAGAGAAAGGAAACAAGGGCATAGACCCTTAGTCGTTTCCAAGAAAAAGCCAGAAGGTGTCGCCTCGACTGAGTGACTCGTCGAGAAAGAGAAAGGAAACAAGGGCCCAGATCCATAGTCGTTTCCAAGAAAAAGTCAGAAGGAGTCGCCTCGACTGAGGGACTCGGCGAGAAAGAGAAAGGAAACAAGAGCCCAGACCCTATGTCTTTTCCAAGAAAAAGCTTAACGGAGTCACCTCGACTGAGGGACTCGGCGAGAAAGGGAAAGGAAACAAGGGCCCCGACTCTTTGTCGTTTCCAAAAAAGCCAGAAGTAGTCGCCTCCACCGAGGGACTCTGTGAGAAAGAGAAAGGAAACAAGGGCCCAGACCCATATTCGTTCCAAGGAAAATCCAGAAGGAGTCGCCTCGACGGAGGGACTCGGCGAGAAAGAGAAAAGAAACAAGGGCCCAGACCCTTAGTCGTTTCCAAGAAAAAGCCAGAACGGGTCGCCTCGACTGAGTGACTTGGCGAGAAAGAGAAAGGATACAAGGGCCCAGACCCTTAGTTGTTTCCAAGAAAAACCCAGAAGGAGTCGCCTCGACAGAGATACTCGGCGAGAAAGAGAAAGGAAACAAGGGTCCAGACCCTTAGTCGTTTCCAAGAAAAAGCCAGAAAGAGTAGCCTCGACTGAGGGACTCGGCGAGAAAGATAAAGGAAACAAGGGCCCAGACCATTAGTCGTTTCCAAGAAAAAGACAGAAGGAGTCGCCTCGATTTAGGGACTCGGCGAGAAAGAGAAAGGAAACACGGGCCCAGACCCTTAGTCGTTTCCAAGAAAAAGCCAGAAGGAGTCGCCTCGACTAAGGGACTCGGCGAGAAAGAGAAAGGAAACAAGGGCACAGACCCTTAGTCGTTTCCAAGAAAAAGCCAGAAGGAGTTGCATCGACTGAGGGACTCTGCGATAAAGAGAAAGGAAACAAGGGCCCAGACCCTTAGTCGTTTCCAAGAAAAAGCCAGAAGGAGTCGCCTCGACTGAGGGACTCGGCGAGAAAGAGAAAGGAAACAAGGGCCCAGACCCTTAGTCGTTTCCAAGATAAAGCCAGAAGGAGTTGCCTCGATTGAGGGACTCGGCGTGAAAGAGAAAGGAAACATGGGCCCAGACCCTTAGTCGTTTCCAACAAAAAGCCAGAAGGAGTCGCCTCGACTGAGGAACTCGGCGAGAAAGAGAAAGGAAACAAGGGCCCAGACCCTTAGTCGTTTCCAAGAAAAAGCCAAACGGAGTCGCCTCGACTGATGGACTCGGCGAGAACGAGAAAGGAAACAAGGTCCCAGACCTTAGTCTTTTCCAAGAAAAAGCCAAATGGATTCACCTCGACTGAGGGACTCGGCGAGAAAGGGAAAGAAAACAAGGACCCTGACCCTTTGTCGTTTCCAAGAAAAAGCCAGATGTAGTCGCCTCGACTGAGGGACTCTGTGAGAAAGAGAAAGGAAACAAGGTCCCAGTCCCTTAGTCGTTTCCAAGAAAAAGTCAGAAGGAGTCGCATCGACTGAGGGACTCGGCGAGAAGAGAAAGGAAACAAGAGGCTAGACGCTTAGTCGTTTCCAAGAAAACACCAGAAGGAGTCGCCTCGACTGAGGGACTCGGCGAGAAAGAGAAAGGAAACAAGGGCCCAGACCCATAGTCCGTTTCCAAGAAAAAGCAGAAGGAGTCGCTTCGACAGAGGGACTCGGCGAGAAAGAGAAAGGAAATAAGGGCCCAGACCCTTAGTCGTTTCCAAGAAAAAGCCAGAAGGAGTCGCCTCGACTGAGGGACTCGGCGAGAAAGAGAAAGAAAATAAGGGCCCCGACCCTTAGTCGTTTCCAAGATAAAGCCAGAAGGAGTTGCCTCGATTGAGGGACTCGGCGAGAAAGAGAAAGGAAACATGGGCCCAGACCCTTAGTCGTTTCCAACAAAATGCCAGAAGGAGTCGCCTCGACTGAAGAACTCGCGAGAAAGAGAAAGGAATCATGGCCCAGACCCTTAGTCGTTTCGCAAGAAAAAGCCAAACGGAGTCGCCTCGACTGATGGACTCGGCGAGAACGAGAATGGAAACAAGGGCCCAGACCCTTAGTCTTTTCCAAGTAAAAGCCAAATGGAGTCAACTCGACTGAGGACTCGGCGAGAAAGGGAAAGAAAACAAGGGCCCGACCCTTTGTCGTTTCAAAGAAAAGCCAGATGTAGTCGCCTCGACTGAGGACTCTGTGAGAAAGAGAAAGGAAACAAGGTCCCAGTCCCTTAGTCGTTTCCAAGAATAAGCCAGGAGGACTCGCCTCGACTGAGGGACTCGGCGAGAAAGAGAAAGGAAACAAGGGCCCAGTCCCTTAGTCGTTTCCAAGAAAAAGACAGAAGGAGTCGCCTCGACTGAGGGACTCGGCGGGAAAGAGAAAGGAACAAGGCCCAGAACCATAGTCGTTTCAAAAAAAAGCCAGAAGGACTCGCCTCGACTGAGGGACTCGACGAGAAAGAAAAAGGAAACAAGGGCCCAGTCCCTTAGTCGTATCCAAGAAAAAGACAGAAGGAGTCGCCTCGACTGAGGGACTCCGGCGAGAAGAGAAAGGAAACAAGGGCCAGACACTTAGTCGTTTCAAGAAAAAGACAGAAGGAGTCGCCTCGACTTAGGGACTCGGCGAGAAAGACAAAGGAAACATGGGCCCAGACCCTAAGTCGTTTCCAAGAAAAAGCCAGAAGGAGTCGCCTCGACTAAGCGACTCGGCGAGAAAGAGAAAGGAAACAAGGCCCAGACCCCAAGTCTTTTCCAATAAAAAGCCAAATGGAGTCACCTCGACTGAGAGACTCGGCGAGAAAGGGAAAGGAAACAAGGGCCCCGACCCTTTGTCGTTTCCAAGAAAAGCCAGAAGTAGTCGTCTCGACTGAGGGACTCTGTGAGAAAGAGAAAGGAAACAAGGGCCAGGACCTTAGTCGTTTCCAAGAAAAAGCCAGAAGGAGTCGCCACGACTGAAGGACTCGGCGAGAACGAGAAAGGAAACAAGGGCCCAGACCCTTAGCCTTTTCAAGAAAAAGCCAAATGGAGTCACCTCGACTGAGGGACTCGCGAGATAGGGAAAGGAAACAAGGCCCAGACCCATAGTCGTTTCCAAGAAAAAGCCAGAAGGAATCGCCTCGACTGAGGGATTCGGCAAGAAAGAGAAAGGAAACAAGGGCCCAGACCCTTAGTCGTTTAAAGAAAGAGCCAGAAGGACTCGCCTCGACTGAGGGACTCGGCGAGAAAGAGAAGGAACCAAGGGCCCCGACCCTTAGTCATTTCCAAGAAAAAGCCAGAAGGAGTCGCCTCGACTGAGGGATTCGGCGAGAAGAGAAAGGAAACAAGCGCCCAGACCCTTAGTCGTTTCAAGAAAAGACAGAAGGAGTCGCCTCGACTTACGGACTCGGCGAGAAAGAGAAAGGAAACAAGGCCCAGACCCTTTGTCGTTTCCAAGAAAAAGCAAGAAGGAGTCGCCTTCGACTAAGGGTCTCGCCGAGAAAGAGAAAGGAAACAAGGGCATAGACCCTTAGTCGTTTCCAAGAAAAAGCCAGAAGGTGTCGCCTCGACTGAGGGACTCGCGAGAAAGAGAAAGAAAATAAGGGCCCCGACCCTTAGTCGTTTCCAAGATAAAGCCAGAAGGAGTTGCCTCGATTGAGGGACTCGGCGAGAAAGAGAAAGGAAACATGGGCCCAGACCCTTAGTCGTTTCCAACAAAATGCCAGAAGGAGTCGCCTCGACTGAAGAACTCGGCGAGAAAGAGAAAGGAAATCATGGGCCCAGACCCTTAGTCGTTTCCAAGAAAAAGCCAAACGGAGTCGCCTCGACTGATGGACTCGGCGAGAAGAGAAAGGAAACAAGGGCCCAGACCCTTAGTCTTTTCCAAGTAAAAGCCAAATGGAGTCAACTCGACTGAGGGACTCGGCGAGAAAGGAAAGAAAACAAGGCCCCGACCCTTTGTCGTTTCAAAGAAAAAGCCAGATGTAGTCGCCTCGACTGAGGGACTCGAGAAAGAGAAAGGAAACAAGGTCCCAGTCCCTTAGTCGTTTCCAAGAAAAGCCAGGAGGACTCGCCTCGACTGAGGGACTCGGCGAGAAAAGAGAAAGGAAACAAGGGCCCAGTCCCTTAGTCGTTTCCAAGAAAAAGACAGAAGGAGTCGCCTCGACTGAGGGACTCGGCGGAAAGAGAAAGGAAGCAAGGGCCCAGAACCATAGTCGTTTCAAAGAAAAAGCCAGAAGGACTCGCCTCGACTGAGGGACTCGACGAGAAAGAAAAGGAAACAAGGGCCCAGTCCCTTAGTCCAAGAAAAAGACAGAAGGAGTCGCCTCGACTGAGGGACTCGGCGAGAAAGAGAAAGGAAACAAGGGCCCAGACACTTAGTCGTTCCAAAAAAAGACAGAAGGAGTCGCCTCGACTTAGGGACTCGGCGAGAAAGACAAAGGAAACAGGGCCCAGACCCTAAGTCGTTTCCAAGAAAAAGCCAGAAGGAGTCGCCTCGACTAAGGACTCGGCGAGAAAGAGAAAGGAAACAAGGGCCCAGACCCCAAGTCTTTTCCAATAAAAAGCCAAATGGAGTCACCTCGACTGAGAGACTCGGCGAGAAAGGGAAAGGAAACAAGGGCCCCGACCCTTTGTCGTTTCAAGAAAAAGCCAGAAGTAGTCGTCTCGACTGAGGACTCTGTGAGAAGAGAAAGGAAACAAGGGCCAGACCCTTAGTCGTTTCCAAGAAAAAGCCAGAAGGATCGCCTCGACTGATGGACTCGGCGAGAAGAGAAGGGAAACAAGGTCCCAGACCCTTTGTCGTTTCCAAGAAAAAGCAGAAGGAGTCGCCTCGACTGAGGGACTCGGCGAGAAAGAGAAAGGAAACAAGGGCCCGACCCTTAGTGGTTTCAAGAAAAGAGAGAAGAAGTCGCCTCGACAGAGGGACTCGGCGAGAAAGAGAAAGGAAACAAGGGCCCAGACCATTAGTCATTACAAGAAAAAGCCAGAAGGAGTCGCCTCGACCGAGGGACTCGTCGAGAAGAGAAAGGCAACAAGGGCCCAGACCCTTAGTCGTTTCCAAGAAAAAGACAGAAGGAGTCGCCTCGACTGAGGGATTCGGCGAGAAAGAGAAAGGAAACAAGGGCCCAGACACTTAGTCGTTTCCAAGAAAAAGCCAGAAGGAGTCGCCTCGACTGATGGAATCGGCGAGAAAGAGAAAGGAAACAAGGCCCAGACCCTTAGTCGTTTCAAAGAAAAAGCTAGAAGGATTCGCCTCGACTGAGGGACTCGGCGAGAAAGAGAAAGGAAACAAGGCCCAGACCCTTTGTCGTTTCCAAGAAAATGCTAGAAGAAGTCGCCTCGACTGAGGGACTCGTGAGAAAGAGAAGGGAAACAAGGTCCCAGACCCTTTTCGTTTCAAGAAAAAGCCAGAAGGAGTCGCCTCGACTGAGGGACTCGGCGAGAAGAGAAAGGAACAAGGGCCCCGACCC
>NW_017616818.1:22229-59431 GCF_001879475.1 Ipomoea nil | reverse complement strand
CCTCGACTGAGGACTCGGCGAGAAAGAGAAAGGAAACAAGGGCCCATGACCCTTAGTCGTTTCCAAGATAAAGGCCATGAAGGGGGGGGGGGCCAGAAGGAGTTTGCCTCGATTGAGGGACTCGGCGTGAAAGAGAAAGGAAACATGGGCCCAGACCCTTAGTCGTTTCCAACAAAAAAGCCAGAAGGAGTCGCCTCGACTGAGGAACTCGGCGAGAAAGAGAAAGGAAACAAGGGCCCAGACCCTTAGTCGTTTCCAAGAAAAAGCCAAACGGAGTCGCCTCGACTGATGGACTCGGCGAGAACGAGAAAGGAAACAAGGTCCCAGACCCTTAGTCTTTTCCAAGAAAAAGCCAAATGGATTCACCTCGACTGAGGGACTCGGCGAGAAAGGGAAAGAAAACAAGGACCCTGACCCTTTGTCGTTTCCAAGAAAAAAGCCAGATGTAGTCGCCTCGACTGAGGGACTCTGTGAGAAAGAGAAAGGAAACAAGGTCCCAGTCCCTTAGTCGTTTCCAAGAAAAAGTCAGAAGGAGTCGCATCGACTGAGGGACTCGGCGAGAAAGAGAAAGGAAACAAGAGGCTAGACCCTTAGTCGTTTCCAAGAAAACACCAGAAGGAGTCGCCTCGACTGAGGGACTCGGCGAGAAAGAGAAAGGAAACAAGGGCCCAGACCCATAGTCGTTTCCAAGAAAAAGCCAGAAGGAGTCGCTTCGACAGAGGGACTCGGCGAGAAAGAGAAAGGAAATAAGGGCCCAGACCCTTAGTCGTTTCAAAGAAAAAGCATGAAGGACTCGCCTTGACTAAGGGACTCGCCGAGAAAGAGAATGGAAACAAGAGCCTAGACCCTAAGTCTTTTCCAAGATAAAGCCAAATGGAGTCACCTCGACTAAGGGACTCGGCGAGAAAGGGAAAGGAAACAAGGGCCCCGACCCTTTGTCGTTTCCAAGAAAAGTTAAAAGTAGTCGCCTCCACTGAGGGACTCTGTGAGAAAGAGAAAGGAAACAAGGTCCCAGACCCTTAGTCGTTTCCAATAAAAAGCCAGAAGGAGTCGCCTCGACTGGGGGACTCGGCGAGAAAGAGAAAGGAAACAAGGGCCCAGACCCTTAGTCTTTTCCAAGAAAAACCCAGAAGGAGTCGCCTCGACTGAGGGACTCGGCGAGAAAGAGAAAGGAAACAAGGGCCCAGACCCTTAGACATTTCCAAGAAAAAGCCAGAAGGAGTCGCCTCGACTGAGGGACTCGGCGAGAAAGAGAAAGGAAACAAGGGCCCAGAACCTTAGTCGTTTCCAAGATAAAGCCAGAAGGAGTTGCCTCGATTGAGGGACTCGGCGAGAAAGAGAAAGGAAACATGGGCCCAGACCCTTAGTCGTTTCCAACAAAAAGCCAGAAGGAGTCGCCTCGACTGAGGGACTCGGCGAGAAAGAGAAAGGAAACAAGGGCCCAGACACTTAGTCGTTTCCAGGAAAAAGACAGAAGGAGTCGCCTCGACTTAGGGACTCGGCGAGAAAGACAAAGGAAACAAGGGCCCAGACCCTTAGTCGTTTCCAAGAAAAAGCCAGAAGGAGTCGCCTCGACTAAGCGATTCGGCGAGAAAGAGAAAGGAAACAAGGGCTTAGACCCATAGTCGTTTCCAAGAAAAAGCCAGAAGGAGTCGCCTCGACTGAGGGACTCGGCGAGAAAGAGAAAGGAAACAAGGGCCCAGACCCTAAGTCTTTTCCAATAAAAAACCAAATGGAGTCACCTCGACTGAGGGACTCGACGAGAAAGGGAAAGGAAACAAGGGCCCCGACCCTTTGTCATTTCCAAGAAAAAGCCAGAACTAGTCGTCTCGACTGAAGGACTCTGTGAGAAAGAGAAAGGAAACAAGGGCCCGGACCCTTAGTCGTTTCCTAGAAAAAACCAGAAGGAGTCGCCTCGATTGAGGCACTCGGCGAGAAAGAGAAAGGAAACAAGGGCCCAGAACCTTAGTCGTTTCCAACAAAAAGCCAGAAGGAGTCGCCTCGACTGAGGGACTCAGCGAGAAAGAGAAAGGAAACAAGGGCGCAGAGCCTTAGTCGTTTCCAAGAAAAAGCCCGACGGAGTCGCCTCGACTGATGGACTCGGCCAGAACGAGAAAGGAAACAAGGGCCCAGACCCTTAATCTTTTCCAAGAAACAGCCAAATGGAGTCACCTCGACTGAGGGATTCGGCAAGAAAGGGAAAGGACACATGGGCCCCGACCCTTTGTCGTTTCTAAAAAAAGCAAGAAGTAGTCGCCTCGACTAAGGGACTCGGCGAGAAAGAGAAAGGAAACAAGGGCACAGACCCTTAGTCGTTTCCAAGAAAAAACCAGAAGGAGTTGCATCGACTGAGGGACTCTGCGAGAAAGAGAAAGGAAACAAGGGCCCAGACCCTTAGTCGTTTCCAAGAAAAAGCCAAAAGGAGTCGCCTCGACTGAGGGACTCGGCGAGAAAGAGAAAGGAAACAAGGGCCCAGACCCTTAGTCGTTTCCAAGATAAAGCCAGAAGGAGTTGCCTCGATTGAGGGACTCGGCGAGAAAGAGAAAGGAAACATGGGCCCAGACCCTTAGTCGTTTCCAACAAAAAGCCAGAAGGAGTCGCCTCGACTGAGGAACTCGGCGAGAAAGAGAAAGGAAACAAGGGCCCAGACCCTTAGTCGTTTCCAAGAAAAAGGCAAACGGAGTCGCCTCGACTGATGGACTCGGCGAGAACGAGAAAGGAAACAAGGTCCCAGACCCTTAGTCTTTTCCAAGAAAAAGCCAAATGGAGTCACCTCGACTGAGGGACTCGGCGAGAAAGGAAACGAAAACAAGGACCCTGACCCTTTGTCGTTTCCAAGAAAAAGCCAGATGTAGTCGCCTCGACTGAGGGACTCTGTGAGAAAGAGAAAGGAAACAAGGTCCCAGTCCCTTAGTCGTTTCCAAGAAAAAGCCAGAAGGAGTCGCATCGACTGAGGGACTCGGCGAGAAAGAGAAAGGAAACAAGGGGCTAGACCCTTAGTCGTTTCCAAGAAAAAACCAGAAGGAGTCGCCTCGACTGAGGGACTCGGCGAGAAAGAGAAAGGAAACAAGGGCCCAGACCCTTAGTCGTTTCCAAGAAGAAGCCAGAAGGAGTCGCTTCGACAGAGGGACTCGGCGAGAAAGAGAAAGGAAATAAGGGCCCAGACCCTTAGTCGTTTCAAAGAAAAAGCATGAAGGACTCGCCTTGACTAAGGGACTCGGCGAGAAAGAGAATGGAAACAAGAGCCTAGACCATAAGTCTTTTCCAAGATAAAGCCAAATGGAGTCACCTCGACTAAGGGACTCGGCGAGAAAGGGAAAGGAAACAAGGGCCCCGACCCTTTGTCGTTTCCAAGAAAAGCCAAAAGTTGTCGCCTCCACTGAGGGACTCTATGAGAAAGAGAAAGGAAACAAGGGCCCAGACCCTTAGTCGTTTCAAACAAAAAGCCAAAAGGAGTCGCCTCGACTGAGGGACTCGGCGAGAAAGAGAAAGGAAACAAGGGGCTAGACCCTTAGTCGTTTCCAAGAAAAAACCAGAAGGAGTCGCCTCGACTGAGGGACTCGGCGAGAAAGAAAAAGGAAACAAGGGCCCAGACCCTTAGTCGTTTCCAAGAAAAGCCAGAAGGAGTCGCTTCGACAGAGGGACTCGGCGAGAAAGAGAAAGGAAATAAGGGCCCAGACCCTTAGTCGTTTCAAAGAAAAAGCCAGAAGGACTCGCCTTGACTAAGGGACTCGGCGAGAAAGAGAAAGGAAACAAGGGTCCAGACCGTTAGTCGTTTCCAAGAAAAAGTCAGAAGGAGTCGCCTCGACTAAGGGACTCGGCGAGACTGAGAAAGGAAACAAGGGCACAGATACTTAGTCGTTTAGAAGAAAAAGCCAGAAGGAGTCGCCACGACTGAGGGACTCGGCGAGAAAGAGAAAGGAAACAAGGGCCCGGACCCTTAGTCGTTTCCAAGAAAAAGCCAGAAGGAGTCGCCTCGACTGATAGACTCGGCGAGAACGAGAAAGGAAACAAGGGCCCAGACCCTTAGTCCTTTCCAAGAAAAAGCCATATGGAGTCACCTCGACTGAGGGACTCGGCGAGAAAGGGAAAGTAAACAAGGGCCCCGACCCTTTGTCGTTTCCAAGAATAAGCCAGAAGTAGTCGTCTCGACTGAGGGACTCTGTGAGAAAGAGAAAGGAAACAAGGTCCAAAACCCTTAGTCGTTTCCAATAAAAACCAAGAAGGAGTCGCCTCGACTGGGGGACTCGGCGAGAAAGAGAAAGGAAACAAGGGCCCAGACCCTTAGTCATTTCCAAGAAAAACACAGAAGGAGTCGCCTCGACTGAGGGACTCGGCGAGAAAGAGAAAGGAAACAAGGGCCCAGACCCTTACTCATTTCCAAGAAAAAGCCAGAAGGAGTCGCCTCGACTGAGGGACTCGGCGAGAAAGAGAAAGGAAACAAGGGCCCAGAACCTTAGTCGTTTCAATGAAAAAGCCAGAAGGACTCGCCTCGACTGAGGGACTCGACGAGAAAGAGAAAGGAAACAAGGGCCCAGACCCATAGTCGTTTTCAAGAAAAAGCCAGAAGGAGTCGCCTCGACTGAGGGACTCGGCGAGAAAGAGAAAGGGAACAAGGGCCCAGACACTTAGTCGTTTCCAGGAAAAAGACAGAAGGAGTCGCCTCGACTTAGGGACTCGGCGAGAAAGACAAAGGAAACAAGGGCCCAGACCCTTAGTCGTTTCCAAGAAAAAGCCAGAAGGAGTCGCCTCGACTAAGCGATTCGGCGAGAAAGAGAAAGGAAACAAGGGCATAGACCCATAGTCGTTTCCAAGAAAAATCCAGAAGGAGTCGCCTCGACTGAGGGACTCGGCGAGAAAGAGAAAGGAAACAAGGGCCCAGACCCTTAGTCGTTTCCAAGAAAAAGCCAGAAGGAGTCGCCTCGACTGAGGGACTCGGCGAGAAAGAGAAAGGAAACAAGGGCCCAGACCCTAAGTCTTTTCCAATAAAAAACCAAATGGAGTCACCTCGACTGAGGGACTCGACGAGAAAGGGAAAGGAAACAAGGGCCCCGACCCTTTGTCGTTTCCAAGAAAAAGCCAGAAGTAGTCGTCTCGACTGAAGGACTCTGTGAGAAAGAGAAAGGAAACAAGGGCCCGGACCATTAGTCGTTTCCTAGAAAAAGCCAGAAGGAGTCGCCTCGATTGAGGCACTCGGCGAGAAAGAGAAAGGAAACAAGGGCCCAGACCCTTAGTCGTTTCCAACAAAAAGCCAGAAGGAGTCGCCTCGACTGAGGGACTCGGCGAGAAAGAGAAAGGAAACAAGGGCGCAGAGCCTTAGTCGTTTCCAAGAAAAAGCCCGACGGAGTCGCCTCGACTGATGGACTCGGCCAGAACGAGAAAGGAAACAAGGGCCCAGACCCTTAATCTTTTCCAAGAAACAGCCAAATGGAGTCACCTCGACTGAGGGATTCGGCAAGAAAGGGAAAGGACACAAGGGCCCCGACCCTTTGTCGTTTCCAAAAAAAGCAAGAAGTAGTCGCCTCGACTGAGGGACTCTGTCAGAAAGAGAAAGGAAACAAGGTCCCAGACCCTTAGTCATTTCCAAGAAAAACCCAGAAGGAGTCGCCTCGACTGAGGGACTCGGCGAGAAAGAGAAAGGAAACAAGGGCCCAGACCCTTAGTCATTTCCAAGAAAAAGCCAGAAGGAGTCGCCTCGACTGAGGGACTCGGCGAGAAAGAGAAAGGAAACAAGGGCCCAGACCCTTAGTCATTTCCAAGAAAAAGCCAGAAGGAGTCGCCTCGACTGAGGGACTCGGCGAGAAAGAGAAAGGAAACAAGGGCCCAGAACCTTAGTCGTTTCAAAGAAAAAGCCAGAAGGACTCGCCTCGACTGAGGGACTCGACGAGAAAGAGAAAGGAAACAAGGGCCCAGACCCTTAGTCGTTTTCAAGAAAAAGCCAGAAGGAGTCGCCTCGACTGAGGGACTCGGCGAGAAAGAGAAAGGAAACAAGGGCCCAGACACTTAGTCGTTTCCAGGAAAAAGACAGAAGGAGTCGCCTCGACTTAGGGACTCGGCGAGAAAGACAAAGGAAACAAGGGCCCAGACCCTTAGTCGTTTCCAAGAAAAAGCCAGAAGGAGTCGCCTCGACTAAGCGATTCGGCGAGAAAGAGAAAGGAAACAAGGGCATAGACCCATAGTCGTTTCCAAGAAAAAGCCAGAAGGAGTCGCCTCGACTGAAGGACTCGGCGAGAAAGAGAAAGGAAACAAGGGCCCAGACCCTTAGTCGTTTCCAAGAAAAAGCCAGAAGGAGTCGCCTCGACTGAGGGACTCGGCGAGAAAGAGAAAGGAAACAAGGGCCCAGACCCTAAGTCTTTCCCAATAAAAAACCAAATGGAGTCACCTCGACTGAGGGACTCGACGAGAAAGGGAAAGGAAACAAGGGCCCCGACCCTTTGTCGTTTCCAAGAAAAAGCCAGAAGTAGTGGTCTCGACTGAAGGACTCTGTGAGAAAGAGAAAGGAAACAAGGGCCCAGACCCTTAGTCGTTTCCTAGAAAAAGCCAGAAGGAGTCGCCTCGATTGAGGCACTCGGCGAGAAAGAGAAAGGAAACAAGGGCCCAGACCCTTAGTCGTTTCCAACAAAAAGCTAGAAGGAGTCGCCTCGACTGAGGGACTCGGCGAGAAAGAGAAAGGAAACAAGGGCGCAGAGCCTTAGTCGTTTCCAAGAAAAAGCCCGACGGAGTCGCCTCGACTGATGGACTCGGCCAGAACGAGAAAGGAAACAAGGGCCCAGACCCTTAATCTTTTCCAAGAAACAGCCAAATGGAGTCACCTCGACTGAGGGATTCGGCAAGAAAGGGAAAGGACACAAGAGCCCCGACCCTTTGTCGTTTCCAAAAAAAGCAAGAAGTAGTCGCCTCGACTGAGGGACTCTGTGAGAAAGAGAAAGGAATCAAGGGCCCAGACCCTTAGTCTTTCCAATAAAAAGCCCGAAGGAGTCGCCTCGACTGAGCGACTCGGCGAGAAAGAGAAAGGAAACAAGGGCCCAGACATTTAGTCGCTTCAAAGAAAAAGCCAGAAAGACTCGCCTCGACTGAGGGAATCGGCGAGAAAGAGAAACGAAACAAGGGCCCAAACCCTTCGCCGTTTCCAAGAAAAAGCCAGAGGGAGTCGCCTCGACTGAGGGACTCGGCTAGAAAGGGAAAGGAAACAAGGGCCCAGACCCTTAGTCGTTTCCAAGAAAAAGACAAAAGGAGTCGCCTCGACTTAGGGACTCGGCGAGAAAGAGAAAGGAAACAAGGGCCCAGACCCTTAGTCGTTTTCAACAAAAAGCCAAATGGAGTCGCCTCGACTGAGGGACTCGGCGAGAAAGAGAAAGGAAACAAGGGCTCAGACCCTTAGTCGTTTAAAAGAAAAAGCCAGAAGGACTCGCCTCGACTGAGGGACTCGGTGAGAAAGAGAAAGGAACCAAGGGCCCCGACCCTTAGTCATTTCCAAGAAAAAGCCAGAAGGAGTCGCCTCGAATAAGGGATTCGGCGAGAAAGAGAAAGGAAACAAGGGCCCAGACCCTTAGTCGTTTCCAAGAAAAAGACAGAAGGAGTCGCACCGACTTAGGGACTAGGCGAGAAAGACAAAGGAAACAAGGGCCCAGACCCTTAGTCGTTTCCAAGAAAAAGCCAGAAGGAGTCGCTTCGACTAAGGGACTCGGCGATAAAGAGAAAGGATACAAGGGCCCAGACCCTTAGTCGTTTCCAAGAAAAAGTCAGAAGGAGTCGCCACGACTTAGGGACTCGGCGAGAAAGAGAAAGGAAACAAGGGCATAGACCCTTAGTCGATTCCAAGAAAAAGCCAGAAGGTGTCGCCTTGACTGAGGGACTCGGCGAGAAAGAGATAGGAAACAAGGGCCCAGACCCTTAGTCGTTTCCAAGAAAAAGCCAGAGGGAGTTGCCTCGACTAAGGGACTCGGCGAGAAAGAGAATGGAAACAAGAGCCTAGACCCTAAGTCTTTTCCAAGATAAAGCCAAATGGAGTCACCTCGACTGAGGAACTCGGCGAGAAAGGGAAAGGAAACAAGGGCCCCGACCCTTTGTCGTTTCCAAGAAAAGCCAAAAGTAGTCGCCTCCACTGAGGGACTCTGAGAGAAAGAGAAAGGAAACAAGGGCCCAGACCCTTAGTCGTTTCCAAGAAAAAGCCAGAAGGAGTCGCCTCGACTAAGGGATTCGGCGAGAAAGAGAAAGGAAACAAGGGCCCAGACCCTTAGTCGTTTCCAAGAAAAAGACAGAAGGAGTCGCACCGACTTAGGGACTAGGCGAGAAAGGCAAAGGAAACAAGGGCCCAGACCCTTAGTCGTTTCCAAGAAAAAGCCAGAAGGAGTCGCTTCGACTAAGGGACTCGGCGAGAAAGAGAAAGGATATAAGGGCCCAGACCCTTAGTCGTTTCCAAGAAAAAGCCAGAAGGAGTCGCCACGACAAAGGGACTCGGCGAGAAAGAGAATGGAAACAAGAGCCTTGACCCTAAGTCTTTTCCAAGAAAAAGCCAAATGGAGTCACCTCGACTGAGGGACTCGGCGAGAAAGGGAAAGGAAACAAGGGCCCCGACCCTTTGTCATTTCTAAGAAAAGCCAAAAGTTGTCGCCTCCACTGAGGGACTCTGTGAGAAAGAGAAAGGAAACAAGGGCCCAGACCCTTAGTCGTTTCCAAGAAAAAGCCCGACGGAGTCGCCTCGACTGATGGACTCGGCCAGAACGAGAAAGGAAACAAGGGCCCAGACCCTTAATCTTTTCCAAGAAACAGCCAAATGGAGTCACCTCGACTGAGGGATTCGGCAAGAAAGGGAAAGGACACAAGGGCCCCGACCCTTTGTCGTTTCCAAAAAAAGCAAGAAGTAGTCGCCTCGACTGAGGGACTCTGTCAGAAAGAGAAAGGAAACAAGGTCCCAGACCCTTAGTCATTTCCAAGAAAAAGCCAGAAGGAGTCGCCTCGACTGGGGGACTCGGCGAGAAAGAGAAAGGAAACAAGGGCCCAGACCCTTAGTCGTTTCCAAGAAAAACCCAGAAGGAGTCGCCTCGACTGAGGGACTCGACGAGAAAGAGAAAGGAAACAAGGGCCCAGACCCTTAGTCGTTTCCAAGAAAAAGTCAGAAGGAGTCGCCTCGACTGAGGGACTCGGCGAGAAAGAGAAAGGAAACAAGGGCCCAGAACCTTAGTCGTTTCAAAGAAAACGCCAGAAGTACTCGCCTCGACTGAGGGACTCGACGAGAAAGAGAAAGGAAACAAGGGCCCAGACCCTTAGTCGTTTCCAAGAAAAAGTCAGAAGGAGTCGCCTCGAATGAGGGACTCGGCGAGAAAGAGAAAGGAAACAAGGGCCCAGACACTTAGTCGTTTCAAAGAAAAAGACAGAAGGAGTCGCCTCGACTTAAGGACTCGGCGAGAAAGAGAAAGGAAACAAGGGCCCAGACCCTTAGTCGTTTCCAACAAAAAGCCAAAAGGAGTCGTCTCGACTGAGGGATTCGGCGAGAAAGAGAAAGGAAACAAGGGCCCAGACCCTTAGTCGTTTAAAAGAAAAAGCCAGATGGAGTCGCCCCGACTTAGGGACTCGGCGAGAAAGAGAAAGGAAACAAGGGCCCAGACCCTTAGTCGTTTAAAAGAAAAAGCCAGAAGGAGTCGCTTCGACTAAGGGACTCGGCGAGAAAGAGAAAGGATACAAGGGCCTAGACCCTTAGTCGTTTCCCAGAAAAAGCCAGAAGGAGTCGCCTCGACTAAGGGACTCGGCGAGAAAGAGAAAGGAAACAAGGGCAAAGACCCTTAGTCTTTCCAAGAAAAAGCCAGAAGGTGTCGCCTCGACTGAGGGACTCGGCGATAAAGAGATAGGAAACAAGGGCCCAGACTCTTAGTCGTTTCCAAGAAAAAGACAAAAGGGGTCGCCTCGACTAAGGGACTTGGCGAGAAATAGAAAGGAAACAAGAGCCCAGACCCTAAGTCTTTTCCAAGAAAAAGCCAAATGGAGTCACCTCGACTGAGGGAATCGGCGAGAAAGGGAAAGGAAACAAGGGCCCCGACCCTTTGTCGTTTCCAAGAAAAGCCAGAAGTAGTCGTCTCGACTGAGGGACTCTATGAGAAAGAGAAAGGAAACAAGGGCCCAGACCCTTAGTCATTTCCAAGGAAAAGCCAGAAGGAGTCGCCTCGACGGAGGGACTTTGCGAGAAAGAGAAAAGAAAGAAGGGCCCAGACCCTTAGTCGTTTCCTAGAAAAAGCCAGAAGGGGTCACCTCGACTGAGTGACTCGGCGAGAAAGAGAAAGGATACAAGGGCCCAGACCCTTAGTCGTTTCCAAGAAAAACCCAGAAGGAGTCGCCACGACAGAGGTACTCCGCGAGAAAGAGAAAGGAAACAAGGGCCCAGACCCTTAGTCATTTCCAAGAAAAAGCCAGAAGGAGTCGCCTCGACTAAGGGACTCGGCGAGAAAGAGAAAGGAAACAAGGGCACAGACCATTACTCGTTTCCAAGAAAAAGACAGAAGGAGTCGCCTCGACTTAGGGACTCGGCGAGAAAGAGAAAGGAAACAAGGGCCCAGACCCTTAGTCGTTTCCAAGAAAAAGCCAGAAGGAGTCGCCTCGACTAAGGGACTCGGCGAGAAAGAGAATGGAAACAAGAGCCTAGACCCTAAGTATTTTCCAAGATAAAGCCAAATTGAGTCACCTCGACTGAGGGACTCGGCGAGAAAGGGAAAGGAAACAAGGGCCCCGACCCATTGTCGTTTCCAAGAAAAGCCAAAAGTTGTCGCCTCCACAGAGGGACTCTGTGAGAAAGAGAAAGGAAACAAGGGCCCAGACCCTTAGTCGTTTCCAACAAAAAGCCAAAAGGAGTCGCCTCGACTGAGGGACTCTGCGAGAAAGAGAAAGGAAACAAGGGCCCAGACCCTTAGTCGTTTAACAGAAAAAGCCAGAAGGACTCGCCTCGACTGACGGACTCGGCGAGAAAGAGAAAGGAACCAAGGGCCCCGACCCTTAGTCATTTCCAAGAAAAAGCCAGAAGGAGTCGCCTCGACTAAGGGATTCGGCGAGAACGAGAAAGGAAACAAGGGCCCAGACCCTTAGTCCTTTCCAAGAAAAAGCCATATGTAGTCACCTCGACTGAGGGACTCGGCGAGAAAGGGAAAGTAAACAAGGGCCCCGACCCTTTGTCGTTTCCAAGAAAAAGCCAGAAGTAGTCGTCTCGACTGAGGGACTCTGTGAGAAAGAGAAAGGAAACAAGGTCCCAGACCCTTAGTCGTTTCCAAGAAAAAGCCAGAAGGAGTCGCCTCGACTGGGGGACTCGGCGAGAAAGAGAAAGGATACAAGGGCCCAGACCTTTAGTCGTTTCCAAAAAAAACCCAGAAGGAGTCGCCTCGACTGAGGGACTCGGCGAGAAAGAGAAAGGAAACAAGGGCCCAGACCCTTAGTCGTTTCCAAGAAAAAGTCAGAAGGAGTCGCCTCGACTGAGGGACTCGGCGAGAAAGAGAAAGGAAACAAGGGCCCAGAACCTTAGTCGTTTCAAAGAAAAAGCCAGAAGGACTCGCCTCGACTGAGGGACTCGACGAGAAAGAGAAAGGAAACAAGGGCCCAGACCCTTAGTCGTTTCCAAGAAAAAGTCAGAAGGAGTCGCCTCGAATGAGGGACTCGGCGAGAAAGAGAAAGGAAACAAGGGCCCAGACACTTTGTCGTTTCAAAGAAAAAGACAGAAGGAGTCGCCTCGACTTAGGGACTTGGCGAGAAAGAGAAAGGAAACAAGGGCCCAGACCCTTAGTCGTTTCCAACAAAAAGCCAAAAGGAGTCGTCTCGACTGAGGGACTCGGCGAGAAAGAGAAAGGAAACAAGGGCCCAGACCCTTAGTCGTTTAAAAGAAAAAGCCAGAAGGAGTCGCCCCGACTTAGGGACTCGGCGAGAAAGACAAAGGAAACAAGGGCCCAGACTCTTAGTCGTTTCCAAGAAAAAGCCAGAAGGAGTCGCTTCGACTAAGGGACTCGGCGAGAAAGAGAAAGGATACAAGGGCCTAGACCCTTAGTCGTTTCCCAGAAAAAGCCAGAAGGAGTCGCCTCGACTAAGGGACTCGGCGAGAAAGAGAAAGGAAACAAGGGCAAAGACCCTTAGTCGTTTCCAAGAAAAAGCCAGAAGGTGTCGCCTCGACTGAGGGACTCGGCGATAAAGAGATAGGAAACAAGGGCCCAGACTCTTAGTCGTTACCAAGAAAAAGACAGAAGGGGTCGCCTCGACTAAGGGACTCGGCGAGAAATAGAAAGGAAACAAGAGCCCAGACCCTAAGTCTTTTCCAAGAAAAAGCCAAATGGAGTCACCTCGACTGAGGGACTCGGCGAGAAAGGGAAAGGAAACAAGGGCCCCGACCCTTTGTCGTTTCCAAGAAAAGCCAGAAGTAGTCGTCTCGACTGAGGGACTCTATGAGAAAGAGAAAGGAAACAAGGGCCCAGACCCTTAGTCATTTCCAAGGAAAAGCCAGAAGGAGTCGCCTCGACGGAGGGACTTTGCGAGAAAGAGAAAAGAAACAAGGGCCCAGACCCTTAGTCGTTTCCTAGAAAAAGCCAGAAGGGGTCGCCTCGACTGAGTGACTCGGCGAGAAAGAGAAAGGATACAGGGGCCCAGACCCTTAGTCGTTTCCAAGAAAAACCCAGAAGGAGTCGCCACGACAGAGGTACTCCGCGAGAAAGAGAAAGGAAACAAGGGCCCAGACCCTTAGTCATTTCCAAGAAAAAGCCAGAAGGAGTCGCCTCGACTGAGTGACTCGGCGAGAAAGAGAAAGGAAACAAGGGCACAGACCATTAGTCGTTTCCAAGAAAAAGACAGAAGGAGTCGCCTCGACTTAGGGACTCGGCGAGAAAGAGAAAGGAAACAAGGGCCCAGACCCTTAGTCATTTCCAAGGAAAAGCCAGAAGGAGTCACCTCGACGGAGGGACTTTGCGAGAAAGAGAAAAGAAACAAGGGCCCAGACCCTTAGTCGTTTCCTAGAAAAAGCCAGAAGGGGTCGCCTCGACTGAGTGACTCGGCGAGAAAGAGAGAGGATACAAGGGCCCAGACCCTTAGTCGTTTCCAAGAAAAACCCAGAAGGAGTCGCCACGACAGAGGTACTCCGCGAGAAAGAGAAAGGAAACAAGGGCCCAGACCCTTAGTCATTTCCAAGAAAAAGCCAGAAGGAGTCGCCTCGACTGAGGGACTCGGCGAGAAAGATAAAGGAAACAAGGGCACAGACCATTAGTCGTTTCCAAGAAAAAGACAGAAGGAGTCTCCTCGACTTAGGGACTCGGCGAGAAAGAGAAAGGAAACAAGGGCCCAGACCCTTAGTCGTTTCCAAGAAAAAGCCAGAAGGAGTCGCCTCGACTAAGGGACTCGGCGAGAAAGAGAATGGAAACAAGAGCCTAGACCCTAAGTCTTTTCCAAGATAAAGCCAAATGGAGTCACCTCGACTGAGGGACTCGGCGAGAAAGGGAAAGGAAACAAGGGCCCCGACCCTTCGTCGTTTCCAAGAAAAGCCAAAAGTAGTCGCCTCCACTGAGGGACTCTGTGAGAAAGAGAAAGGAAACAAGGGCCCAGACCCTTAGTCGTTTCCAACAAAAAGCCAAAAGGAGTCGCCTCGACTGAGGGACTCGGCGAGAAAGAGAAAGGAAACAAGGGCCCAGACCCTTAGTCGTTTAAAAGAAAAAGCCAGAAGGACTCGCCTCGACTGAGGGACTCGGTGAGAAAGAGAAAGGAACCAAGGGCCCCGACCCTTAGTCATTTCCAAGAAAATGCCAGAAGGGGTCGCCTCAAGGGATTCGGCGAGAAAGAGAATGGAAACAAGGGCCCAGACCCTTAGTCGTTTCCAAGAAAAAGACAGAAGGAGTCGCACCGACTTAGGGACTAGGCGAGAAAGACAAAGGAAACAAGGGCCCAGAGCCTTAGTCGTTTCCAAGAAAAAGCCAGAAGAAGTCGCTTCGACTAAGGGACTCGGCGAGAAAGAGAAAGGATACAAGGGCCCAGGCCCTTAGTCGTTTCCAAGAAAAAGCCAGAAGGAGTCGCCTCGACTAAGGGACTCGGCGAGAAAGAGAATGGAAACAAGAGCCTAGACCCTAAGTCTTTTCCAAGAGAAAGCCAAATGGAGTCACCTCGACTGAGGGACTCGGCGAGAAAGGGAAAGGAAACAAGGGCCCCGACCCTTTGTCATTTCCAAGAAAAAGCCAAAAGTAGTCGCCTCCACTGAGGGACTCTGTGAGAAAGAGAAAGGAAACAAGGGCCCAGACCCTTAGTCGTTTCCAACAAAAAGCCAAAAGGAGTCGCCTCGACTGAGGGACTCGGCGAGAAAGAGAAAGGAAACAAGGGCCCAGACCCTTAGTCGTTTAAAAGAAAAAGCCAGAAGGAGTCGCCTCGACTGAGGGACTCGGCGAGAAAGAGAAAGGAACCAAGGGCCCCGACCCTTAGTCATTTCCAAGAAAAAACCAGAAGGAGTCGCCTCGACTAAGGGATTCGGCGAGAAAGAGAAAGGAAACAAGGGCCCAGACCCTTAGTCGTTTCCAAGAAAAAGACAGAAGGAGTCGCACCGACTTAGGGACTAGGCGAGAAAGACAAAGGAAACAAGGGCCCAGACCCTTAGTCGTTTCCAAGAAAAAGCCAGAAGGAGTCGCTTCGACTAAGGGACTCGACGAGAGAGAGAAAGGATACAAGGGCCCAGACCCTTAGTCGTTTCCAAGAAAAAGCCAGAAGGAGTCGCCTCGACTAAGGGACTCGGCGAGAAAGAGAATGGAAACAAGAGCCTAGACCCTAAGTCTGTTCCAAGAAAAAGCCAAATGGAGTCAGCTCGACAGAGGGACTCGGCGAGAAAGGGAAAGGAAACAAGGGCCCCGACCCTTTGTCATTTCCAAGAAAAGCCAAAAGTAGTCGCCTCCACTGAGGGACTCTGTGAGAAAGAGAAAGGAAACAAGGGCCCAGACCCTTAGTCGTTTCCAAGGAAAAGCCAGAAGGAGTCGCCTCGACGGAGGGACCCGGCAAGAAATAGAAAAGAAACAAGGGCCCAGACCCTTAGTCGTTTCCAAGAAAAAGTCAGAAGGAGTCGCCTCGACTGATACACTCGGCGAGAACGAGAAAGGAAACAAGGGCCCAGACCCTTAGTCCTTTCCAAGAAAAAGCCATATGTAGTCACCTCGACTGAGGGACTCGGCGAGAAAGGAAAAGTAAACAAGGGCCCCGACCCTTTGTCGTTTCCAAGAAAAAGCCAGAAGTAGTCGTCTCGACTGAGGGACTCTGTGAGAAAGAGAAAGGAAACAAGGTCCTAGACCCTTAGTCGTTTCCAAGAAAAAGCCAGAAGGAGTCGCCTCGACTGGGGGACTCGGCGAGAAAGAGAAAGGAAACAAGGGCCCAGACCCTTAGTCGTTTCCAAGAAAAACCCAGAAGGAGTCGCCTCGACTGAGGGACTCGGCGAGAAAGTGAAAGGAAACAAGGGCCCAGACCCTTAGTCGTTTCCAAGAAAAAGTCAGAAGGAGTCGCCTCGACTGAGGGACTCGGCGAGAAAGAGAAAGGAAACAAGGGCCCAGAACCTTAGTCGTTTCAAAGAAAAAGCCAGAAGGACTCTCCTCGACTGAGGGACTCGACGAGAAAGAGAAAGGAAACAAGGGACCAGTCCCTTAGTCGTTTCCAAGAAAAATTCAGAAGGAGTCGCCTCGAATGAGGGACTCGGCGAGAAAGAGAAAGGAAACAAGGGCCCAGACACTTAGTCGTTTCAAAGAAAAAGACAGAAGGAGTCGCCTCGACTTAGGGACTCGGCGAGAAAGAGAAAGGAAACAAGGGCCCAGACCCTTAGTCGTTTCCAACAAAAAGCCAAAAGGAGTCGTCTCGACTGAGGGACTCGGCGAGAAAGAGAAAGGAAACAAGGGCCCAGACCCTTAGTCGTTTAAAAGAAAAAGCCAGAAGGAGTCGCTTCGACTAAGGGACTAGGCGAGAAAGAGAAAGGATACAACGGCCTAGACCCTTAGTCGTTTCCCAGAAAAAGCCAGAAGGAGTCGCCTCGACTAAGGGACTCGGCGAGAAAGAGAAAGGAAACAAGGGCAAAGACCCTTAGTCGTTTCCAAGAAAAAGCCAGAAGGTGTCGCCTCGACTGAGGGACTCGGCGATAAAGAGATAGGAAACAAGGGCCCAGACTCTTAGTCGTTTCCAAGAAAAAGACAGAAGGGGTCGCCTCGACTAAGGGACTCGGCGAGAAATAGAAAGGAAACAAGAGCCCAGACCCTAAGTCTTTTCCAAGAAAAAGCCAAATTGAGTCACCTCGACTGAGGGACTCGGCGAGAAAGGGAAAGGAAACAAGGGCCCCGACCCTTTGTCGTTTCCAAGAAAACCCAGAAGTAGTCGTCTCGACTGAGGGACTCTATGAGAAAGAGAAAGGAAACAAGGGCCCAGACCCTTAGTCATTTCCAAGGAAAAGCCAGAAGGAGTCGCCTCGACGGAGAGACTTTGCGAGAAAGAGAAAAGAAACAAGGGCCCAGACCCTTAGTCGTTTCCTAGAAAAAGCCAGAAGGGGTCGCCTCGACTGAGTGACTCGGCGAGAAAGAGAAAGGATACAAGGGCCCAGACCCTTAGTCGTTTCCAAGAAAAAACCCAGAAGGAGTCGCCACGACAGAGGTACTCGGCGAGAAAGAGAAAGGAAACAAAGGCCCAGACCCTTAGTCATTTCCAAGAAAAAGTCAGAAGGAGTCGCCTCGACTGAGGGACTCGGCGAGAAAGAGAAAGGAAACAAGGGCACAGACCATTAGTCGTTTCCAAGAAAAAGACAGAAGGAGTCGCCTCGACTTAGGGACTCGGCGAGAAAGTGAAAGGAAACAAGGGCCCCAGACCCTTAGTCGTTTCCAAGAAAAAGCCAGAAGGAGTCGCCTCGACTACGGGACTCGGCGAGAAAGAGAAAGGAAACAAGGGCCCAAACCCTTAGTCGTTTCCAACAAAAAGCCAGAAGGAGTCGCCTCGACTGAGGGACTCGGCGAGAAAGAGAAAGCAAACAAGGGCGCAGAGCCTTAGTCGTTTCCAAGAAAAAGCCCGACGGAGTCGCCTCGACTGATGGACTCGGCCAGAACGAGAAAGGAAACAACGGGCCCAGACCCTTAATCTTTTCCAAGAAACAGCCAAATGGAGTCACCTCGACTGAGGGATTCGGCAAGAAAGGGAAAGGACACAAGGGCCCCGACCCTTTGTCGTTTCCCAAAAAGCCAGAAGGAGTCGCCTCGACTAAGGGACTAGACGAGAAAGAGAAAGGAAACAAGGGCAAAGACCCTTAGTCGTTTCCAAGAAAAAGCCAGAAGGTGTCGCCTCGACTGAGGGACTCGGCGATAAAGAGATAGGAAACAAGGGCCCAGACTCTTAGTCGTTTCCAAAGAAAAAGAACATAAGGGGTCGCCTCGACTAAGGGACTCGGCGAGAAATAGAAAGGAAACAAGAGCCCAGACCCTAAGTCTTTCCAAGAAAAAGCCAAATTGGAGTCACCTCGACTGAGGGACTCGGCGAGAAAGGGAAAGAAACAAGGGCCCCGACCCTTTGTCGTTTCCAAGAAAAAGCCCAGAAGTAGTCGTCTCGACTGAGGGACTCTATGAGAAAGAGAAAGGAACAAGGGCCCAGACCCTTATCATTTCCAAGGAAAAGCCAGAAGGAGTCGCCTCGACCGGAGGGACTTTGCGAGAAAGAGAAAAGAAACAGGGCCCAGACCTTAAGTCGTTTCCTAGAAAAAGCCAGAAGGGTCGCCTCGACTGAGTGACTCGGCGAGAAAGAGAAAGGATACAAGGCCCAGACCATTAGTCGTTTCCAAGAAAAACCAGAAGGAGTCGCCACGACAGAGGTACTCGCGGAGAAAGAGAAAGGAAACAAAGGCCCAGACCCTTAGTCATTTCCAAGAAAAAGCCAGAAGGAGTCGCCTCGACTGGACTCGGCAGAAAAGAAAGGAAAACAAGGCAAAGACCATTACTTCAAAAAAACAGAAGGAGTCGCCCGATAGGACACGGCAGAAAAGAAAGGAAACAGGGCCAGACCATTAGTCGTTTCCAAGAAAAGACCAGAAGGAGTCGCCTCGACTAGGGACTCGGCGAGAAAGAGAAAGGAAACAAGGGCCCAGACCCTTAGTCGTTTCCAAGAAAAGCCAGAAGGAGTCGCCTCGACTAAGGGACTCGGCGAGAAAGAGAAAGGAAACAAGCCCAGACCCTAAGTCGTTTCCAAGAAAAAGCCAAAGGAGTCACCTCGACTGAGGGACTCGGCGAGAAAGGGAAAGGAAACAAGGGCCCGACCCTGTCGTTTCCAAGAAAAGCCAAAAGTGTCGCCTCCACTGAGGGACTCGGTGAGAAAGAGAAAGGAAACAAGGGCCCAGACCCTTAGTCGTTTCCAACAAAAAGCAAAAGGAGTCGCCTCGACTGAGGGACTCGCGAGAAGAGAAAGGAAACAAGGGCCCAGACCCTTAGTCGTTTACAGAAAAAGCCAGAAGGACTCGCCTCGACTGAGGACTCGGCGAGAAAGAGAAAGGAACCATAAGGGCCCCGACCCTTAGTCATTCCAAGAAAAAGCCAGAAGGAGTCGCCTCGACTAAGGGATTCGGCGGAGAACGAGAAAGGAAACAAGGGCCCAGACCCTTAGTCCTTTTCCAAGAAAAAGCCATATGTAGTCACCTCGACTGAGGGACTCGGCCGAGAAAGGGAAAGTAAACAAGGGCCCCGACCCTTTGTCGTTTCCAAGAAAAAGCCAGAAGTAGTCGTCTCGACTGAGGGACTCTGTGAGAAAGAGAAAGGAAACAAGGTCCCAGACCCTTAGTCGTTTCCAAGAAAAAGCCAGAAGGAGTCGCCTCGACTGGGGGACTCGGCTGAGAAAGAGAAAAGGATACAAGGGCCCAGACCTTAGTCGTTTCCAAAAAAACCAGAAGGAGTCGCCTCGACTGAGGGACTCGGCGAGAAAGAGAAAGGAAACAAGGGCCCAGACCCTTAGTCGTTTCCAAGAAAAAGTCAGAAGGAGTCGCCTCGACTGAGGTACTCGGCGAGAAAGAGAAAGGAAACAAGGGCCCAGAACCTTAGTCGTTTCCAAAGAAAAAGCCAGAAGGACTCGCCTCGACTGAGGGACTCGACGAGAAAGAGAAAGGAAACAAGGGCCCAGACCCTTAGTCGTTTCCAAGAAAAAGTCAGAAGGAGTCGCCTCGAATGAGGGACTCGGCGAGAAAGAGAAAGGAAACAAGGGCCCAGACACTTTAGTCGTTTCCAAAGAAAAAGACAGAAGGAGTCGCCTCGACTTAGGGACTTGGCCGGAGAAAGAGAAAGGAAACAAGGGCCCAGACCCTTAGTCGTTTCCAACAAAAAGCCAAAGGAGTCGTCTCGACTGAGGGACTCGGCGAGAAAGAGAAAGGAAACAAGGGCCCAGACCCTTAGTCGTTTAAAGAAAAAGCCAGAAGGAGTCGCCCCGACTTAGGGACTCGGCGAGAAAGACAAAGGAAACAAGGGCCCAGACTCTTAGTCGTTTCAAGAAAAAGCCAGAAGGAGTCGCTTCGACTAAGGGACTCGGCGAGAAAGAGAAAGGATACAAGGGCCTAGACCCTTAGTCGTTTCCAGAAAAAGCCAGAAGGAGTCGCCTCGACTAAGGGACTCGGCGAGAAAGAGAAAGGAAACAAGGGCAAAGACCCTTAGTCGTTTCCAAGAAAAAGCCAGAAGGTGTCGCCTCGACTGAGGGACTCGGCGATAAAGAGATAGGAAACAAGGGCCCAGACTCTTAGTCGTTACCAAGAAAAAGACAGAAGGGGTCGCCTCGACTAAGGGACTCGGCGAGAAATAGAAAGGAAACAAGAGCCCAGACCTAAGTCTTTTCCAAGAAAAAGCCAAATGGAGTCACCTCGACTGAGGGACTCGGCGAGAAAGGGAAAGGAAACAAGGGCCCGACCCTTTGTCGTTTCCAAGAAAAGCCAGAAGTAGTCGTCTCGACTGAGGGACTCTATGAGAAAGAGAAAGGAAACAAGGGCCCAGACCCTTAGTCATTTCCAAGGAAAAGCCAGAAGGAGTCGCCTCGACGGAGGGACTTTGCGAGAAAGAGAAAAGAAACAAGGCCCAGACCCTTAGTCGTTTCGAAAAGCCAGAAGGGGTCGCCTCGACTGAGTGACTCGGCGAGAAAGAGAAAGGATACAGGGGCCCAGACCCTTAGTCGTTTCCAAGAAAACCCAGAAGGAGTCGCCACGACAGAGGTACTCCGCGAGAAAGAGAAAGGAAACAAGGGCCCAGACCCTTAGTCATTTCCAAGAAAAAGCCAGAAGGAGTCCTCGACTGAGACTCGGCGAGAAAGAGAAAGGAAACAAGGGCACAGACCATTAGTCGTTTCCAAGAAAAAGACAGAAGGAGTCGCCTCGACTTAGGGACTCGGCGAGAAAGAGAAAGGAAACAAGGGCCCAGACCCTTAGTCATTTCCAAGAAAAGCCAGAAGGAGTCGCCTCGACGGAGGGACTCGAGAAAGAGAAAAGAAACAAGGCCCAGACCCTTAGTCGTTTCAGAAAAAGCCAGAAGGGGTCGCCTCGACTGACTCGGCGAGAAAGAGAAAGGAACAAGGGCCCAGACCCTTAGTCGTTTCCAAGAAAAACCAGAAGGAGTCGCCACGACAGGGTACTCGCGAGAAAAGAGAAAGGAAACAAGGGCCCAGACCTTAGTCTTTCAAAGAAAAAGCCAGAAGGAGTCCCTCGACTGAGGGACTCGGCGAGAAGATAAAGGAAACAAGGGCAAGACCATTAGTCGTTTCCAAGAAAAAGACAGAAGGAGTCTCTCGACTTAGGGACTCGGCGAGAAAGAGAAAGGAAACAAGGGCCCAGACCCTTAGTCGTTTCCAAGAAAAAAGCCAGAAGGAGTCGCCTCGACTAAGGGACTCGGCGAGAAAGAGAATGGAAACAAGAGCCTAGACCCTAAGTCTTTTCCAAGATAAAGCCAAATGGAGTCACCTCGACTGAGGGACTCGGCGAGAAAGGGAAAGGAAACAAGGGCCCCGACCCTTCGTCGTTTCCAAGAAAAGCCAAAAGTAGTCGCCTCCACTGAGGGACTCTGTGAGAAAGAGAAAGGAAACAAGGGCCCAGACCCTTAGTCGTTTCCAAAAAAAGCCAAAAGGAGTCGCCTCGACTGAGGGACTCGGCGAGAAAGAGAAAGGAAACAAGGGCCCAGACCCTTAGTCGTTTAAAAGAAAAAGCCAGAAGGACTCGCCTCGACTGAGGGACTCGGAGAAAGAGAAAAGGAACCAAGGGCCCGACCCTTAGTCATTTCCAAGAAAAAGCCAGAAGGACAAGGGATTCGGCGAGAAGAGAAGGAAACAAGGGCCCAGACCCTTAGTCGTTTCCAAGAAAAAGCAGAAGGAGTCGCACCGACTTAGGGACTAGGCGAGAAAGACAAAGGAAACAAGGGCCCAGACCTTAGTCGTTTCCAAGAAAAAGCCAGAAGAAGTCGCTTCGACTAAGGGACTCGGCGAGAAAGAGAAAGGAACAAGGGCCCAGACCCTTAGTCGTTTCCAAGAAAAAGCCAGAAGGAGTCGCCTCGACTAAGGGACTCGGCGAGAAAGAGAATGGAAACAAGAGCCTAGACCCTAAGTCTTTTCCAAGAAAAGCCAAATGGAGTCACCTCGACTGAGGGACTCGGCGAGAAAGGGAAAGGAAACAAGGGCCCCGACCTTTGTCATTTTCCAAGAAAAAGCCAAAAGTAGTCGCCCTCCACTGAGGGACTCTGTGAGAAAGAGAAAGGAAACAAGGGCCCAGACCCTTAGTCGTTTCCAACAAAAAAGCCAAAAGGAGTCGCCTCGACTGAGGGACTCGGCGGAGAAAGAGAAAGGAAAACAAGGGCCCAGACCCTTAGTCGTTTAAAGAAAAAGCCAGAAGGAGTCGCCTCGACTGAGGGACTCGGCCGAGAAAGAGAAAGGAACCAAGGGCCCCGACCCTTAGTCATTTCCAAGAAAAAACCAGAAGGAGTCGCCTCGACTAAGGATTCGGCGAGAAAAGAGAAAGGAAACAAGGGCCCAGACCCTTAGTCGTTTTCCAAGAAAAAGACAGAAGGAGTCGCACCGACTTAGGGACTAGGCGAGAAAGACAAAGGAAACAAGGGCCCAGACCCTTAGTCGTTTCCAAGAAAAAGCCAGAAGGAGTCGCTTCGACTAAGGGACTCGACGAGGAGAGAGAAAGGATACAAGGGCCCAGACCCTTAGTCGTTTCCAAGAAAAAGCCAGAAGGAGTCGCCTCGACTAAGGGACTCGGCGAGAAAGAGAATGGAAACAAGAGCCTAGACCCTAAGTCTGTTCCAAGAAAAAGCCAAATGGAGTCAGCTCGACAGAGGGACTCGGCGAGAAAGGGAAAGGAAACAAGGGCCCCGACCCTTTGTCATTTCCAAGAAAAGCCAAAAGTAGTCGCCTCCACTGAGGGACTCTGTGAGAAAGAGAAAGGAAACAAGGGCCCAGACCCTTAGTCGTTTCCAAGGAAAAGCCAGAAGGAGTCGCCTCGACGGAGGGACCCGGCAAGAAATAGAAAAGAAACAAGGGCCCAGACCCTTAGTCGTTTCCAAGAAAAAGTCAGAAGGAGTCGCCTCGACTGATACACTCGGCCGAGAACGAGAAAGGAAACAAGGGCCCAGACCCTTAGTCCTTTCCAAGAAAAAGCCATATGTAGTCACCTCGACTGAGGGACTCGGCGAGAAAGGAAAAGTAAACAAGGGCCCCGACCCTTTGTCGTTTCCAAGAAAAAGCCAGAAGTAGTCGTCTCGACTGAGGGACTCTGTGAGAAAGAGAAAGGAAACAAGGTCCTAGACCCTTAGTCGTTTCCAAGAAAAAGCCAGAAGGAGTCGCCTCGACTGGGGGACTCGGCGAGAAAGAGAAAGGAAACAAGGGCCCAGACCCTTAGTCGTTTCCAAGAAAAACCCAGAAGGAGTCGCCTCGACTGAGGGACTCGGCGAGAAAGTGAAAGGAAACAAGGGCCCAGACCCTTAGTCGTTTCCAAGAAAAAGTCAGAAGGAGTCGCCTCGACTGAGGGACTCGGCGAGAAAGAGAAAGGAAACAAGGGCCCAGAACCTTAGTCGTTTCAAAGAAAAAGCCAGAAGGACTCTCCTCGACTGAGGGACTCGACGAGAAAGAGAAAGGAAACAAGGGACCAGTCCCTTAGTCGTTTCCAAGAAAAATTCAGAAGGAGTCGCCTCGAATGAGGGACTCGGCGAGAAAGAGAAAGGAAACAAGGGCCCAGACACTTAGTCGTTTCAAAGAAAAAGACAGAAGGAGTCGCCTCGACTTAGGGACTCGGCGAGAAAGAGAAAGGAAACAAGGGCCCAGACCCTTAGTCGTTTCCAACAAAAAGCCAAAAGGAGTCGTCTCGACTGAGGGACTCGGCGAGAAAGAGAAAGGAAACAAGGGCCCAGACCCTTAGTCGTTTAAAAGAAAAAGCCAGAAGGAGTCGCTTCGACTAAGGGACTAGGCGAGAAAGAGAAAGGATACAACGGCCTAGACCCTTAGTCGTTTCCCAGAAAAAGCCAGAAGGAGTCGCCTCGACTAAGGGACTCGGCGAGAAAGAGAAAGGAAACAAGGGCAAAGACCCTTAGTCGTTTCCAAGAAAAAGCCAGAAGGTGTCGCCTCGACTGAGGGACTCGGCGATAAAGAGATAGGAAACAAGGGCCCAGACTCTTAGTCGTTTCCAAGAAAAAGACAGAAGGGGTCGCCTCGACTAAGGGACTCGGCGAGAAATAGAAAGGAAACAAGAGCCCAGACCCTAAGTCTTTTCCAAGAAAAAGCCAAATTGAGTCACCTCGACTGAGGGACTCGGCGAGAAAGGGAAAGGAAACAAGGGCCCCGACCCTTTGTCGTTTCCAAGAAAACCCAGAAGTAGTCGTCTCGACTGAGGGACTCTATGAGAAAGAGAAAGGAAACAAGGGCCCAGACCCTTAGTCATTTCCAAGGAAAAGCCAGAAGGAGTCGCCTCGACGGAGAGACTTTGCGAGAAAGAGAAAAGAAACAAGGGCCCAGACCCTTAGTCGTTTCCTAGAAAAAGCCAGAAGGGGTCGCCTCGACTGAGTGACTCGGCGAGAAAGAGAAAGGATACAAGGGCCCAGACCCTTAGTCGTTTCCAAGAAAAACCCAGAAGGAGTCGCCACGACAGAGGTACTCGGCGAGAAAGAGAAAGGAAACAAAGGCCCAGACCCTTAGTCATTTCCAAGAAAAAGTCAGAAGGAGTCGCCTCGACTGAGGGACTCGGCGAGAAAGAGAAAGGAAACAAGGGCACAGACCATTAGTCGTTTCCAAGAAAAAGACAGAAGGAGTCGCCTCGACTTAGGGACTCGGCGAGAAAGTGAAAGGAAACAAGGGCCCAGACCCTTAGTCGTTTCCAAGAAAAAAGCCAGAAGGAGTCGCCTCGACTACGGGACTCGGCGAGAAAGAGAAAGGAAACAAGGGCCCAAACCCTTAGTCGTTTCCAACAAAAAGCCAGAAGGAGTCGCCTCGACTGAGGGACTCGGCGAGAAAGAGAAAGCAAACAAGGGCGCAGAGCCTTAGTCGTTTCCAAGAAAAAGCCCGACGGAGTCGCCTCGACTGATGGACTCGGCCAGAACGAGAAAGGAAACAAGGGCCCAGACCCTTAATCTTTTCCAAGAAACAGCCAAATGGAGTCACCTCGACTGAGGGATTCGGCAAGAAAGGGAAAGGACACAAGGGCCCCGACCCTTTGTCGTTTCCCAGAAAAAGCCAGAAGGAGTCGCCTCGACTAAGGGACTAGACGAGAAAGAGAAAGGAAACAAGGGCAAAGACCCTTAGTCGTTTCCAAGAAAAAGCCAGAAGGTGTCGCCTCGACTGAGGGACTCGGCGATAAAGAGATAGGAAACAAGGGCCCAGACTCTTAGTCGTTTCCAAGAAAAAGACATAAGGGGTCGCCTCGACTAAGGGACTCGGCGAGAAATAGAAAGGAAACAAGAGCCCAGACCCTAAGTCTTTTCCAAGAAAAAGCCAAATTGAGTCACCTCGACTGAGGGACTCGGCGAGAAAGGGAAAGGAAACAAGGGCCCCGACCCTTTGTCGTTTCCAAGAAAACCCAGAAGTAGTCGTCTCGACTGAGGGACTCTATGAGAAAGAGAAAGGAAACAAGGGCCCAGACCCTTAGTCATTTCCAAGGAAAAGCCAGAAGGAGTCGCCTCGACGGAGGGACTTTGCGAGAAAGAGAAAAGAAACAAGGGCCCAGACCCTTAGTCGTTTCCTAGAAAAAGCCAGAAGGGGTCGCCTCGACTGAGTGACTCGGCGAGAAAGAGAAAGGATACAAGGGCCCAGACCATTAGTCGTTTCCAAGAAAAACCCAGAAGGAGTCGCCACGACAGAGGTACTCGGCGAGAAAGAGAAAGGAAACAAAGGCCCAGACCCTTAGTCATTTCCAAGAAAAAGCCAGAAGGAGTCGCCTCGACTGAGGGACTCGGCGAGAAAGAGAAAGGAAACAAGGGCACAGACCATTAGTCGTTTCCAAGAAAAAGACAGAAGGAGTCGCCTCGACTTAGGGACTCGGCGAGAAAGAGAAAGGAAACAAGGGCCCAGACCCTTAGTCGTTTCCAAGAAAAAGCCAGAAGGAGTCGCCTCGACTACGGGACTCGGCGAGAAAGAGAAAGGAAACAAGGGCCCAGACCCTTAGTCGTTTCTAACAAAAAGCCAGAAGGAGTCGCCTCGACTGAGGGACTCGGCGAGAAAGAGAAAGGAAACAAGGGCGCAGAGCCTTAGTCGTTTCCAAGAAAAAGCCCGACGGAGTCGCCTCGACTGATGGACTCGGCCAGAACGAGAAAGGAAACAAGGGCCCAGACCCTTAATCTTTTCCAAGAAACAGCCAAATCGAGTCACCTCGACTGAGGGATTCGGCAAGAAAGGGAAAGGACACAAGGGCCCCGACCCTTTGTCGTTTCCCAGAAAAAGCCAGAAGGAGTCGCCTCGACTAAGGGACTAGACGAGAAAGAGAAAGGAAACAAGGGCAAAGACCCTTAGTCGTTTCCAAGAAAAAGCCAAAAGGTGTCGCCTCGACTGAGGGACTCGGCGATAAAGAGATAGGAAACAAGGGCCCAGACTCTTAGTCGTTTCCAAGAAAAAGACATAAGGGGTCGCCTCGACTAAGGGACTCGGCGAGAAATAGAAAGGAAACAAGAGCCCAGACCCTAAGTCTTTTCCAAGAAAAAGCCAAATTGAGTCACCTCGACTGAGGGACTCGGCGAGAAAGGGAAAGGAAACAAGGGCCCCGACCCTTTGTCGTTTCCAAGAAAACCCAGAAGTAGTCGTCTCGACTGAGGGACTCTATGAGAAAGAGAAAGGAAACAAGGGCCCAGACCCTTAGTCATTTCCAAGGAAAAGCCAGAAGGAGTCGCCTCGACGGAGGGACTTTGCGAGAAAGAGAAAAGAAACAAGGGCCCAGACCCTTAGTCGTTTCCTAGAAAAAGCCAGAAGGGGTCGCCTCGACTGAGTGACTCGGCGAGAAAGAGAAAGGATACAAGGGCCCAGACCCTTAGTCGTTTCCAAGAAAAACCCAGAAGGAGTCGCCACGACAGAGGTACTCGGCGAGAAAGAGAAAGGAAACAAAGGCCCAGACCCTTAGTCATTTCCAAGAAAAAGCCAGAAGGAGTCGCCTCGACTGAGGGACTCGGCGAGAAAGAGAAAGGAAACAAGGGCACAGACCATTAGCCGTTTCCAAGAAAAAGACAGAAGGAGTCGCCTCGACTTCGGGACTCGGCGAGAAAGAAGAAGGGCAGACCTTAGTCGTCAAAAAACCAAAGCGGCCCTCGGGAAGACAACCGACCCTTAGTCGTTTCCAAGAAAAAGCCAGAAGGAGTCGCCTCGACTACGGGACTTCGGCGAGAAAGAGAAAGGAAACAAGGGCCCAGACCTTAGTCGTTTCCAAGCAAAAAGCCCAGAAGGAGTCGCCTCGACTGAGGGACTCGGCGAGAAGAGAAAGGAAACAAGGGCGCAGACCCTTAGTCGTTTCCAAGAAAAAGCACGAACGGAGTCGCCTCGACTGATGGACTCGGCCAGAACGAGAAAGGAAACAAGGGCCCAGACCCTTAATCTTTCCAAAGAAACAGCCAAATGGAGTCACCTCGACTGAGGGACTCGGCAAGAAGGAAAGGACACAAGGCCCCGACCCTTTGTCGTTTCCAAAAAAAGCAAGAAGTAGTCGCCTCGACTGAGGACTCTGTGAGAAAGAGAAAGGAATCAAGGGCCCAGACCTTTAGTCTTTTCCAATAAAAAGCCCGAAGGAGTCGCCTCGACTGAGCGACTCGGCGAGAAAGAGAAAGGAAACAAGGGCCCAGACATTTAGTCGCTTTCCAAAGAAAAAGCCAGAAAGACTCGCCTCGACTGAGGGAATCGGCCGAGAAAGAGAAACGAAACAAGGGCCCAAACCCTTCGTCGTTTCCAAGAAAAAGCCAGAAGGAGTCGCCTCGACTGAGGGACTCGGCGAGAAAGGGAAAGGAAACAAGGGCCCAGACCCTTACTCGTTTCTAAGAAAAAGACCAGAAGGAGTCGCCTCGACTTAGGGACTCGGTCGAGAAAGAGAAAGGAAACAAGGGCCCAGACCCTTAGTCGTCTCAACAAAAGAAAAAGGCCAGAAGGGAAAAGATAAACAAGACCCTATCGTTCAAGAAAAAGCAGAAGAGTCGTCGACAAGGACCGCGAGAAAGAGAATGGAAACAAGAGACTAGACCCTAAGTCTTTTCCAAGATAAAGCCAAATGGAGTCACCTCGACTGAGGGACTCGGCGAGAAAGGGAAAGGAAACAAGGGCCCCGACCCTTTGTCGTTTCCAAGAAAAGCCAAAAGTAGTCGCCTCCACTGAGGGACTCTGTGAGAAAGAGAAAGGAAACAAGGGCCCAGACCCTTAGTCGTTTCCAACAAAAAGCCAAAAGGAGTCGCCTCGACTGAGGGACTCGGCGAGAAAGAGAAAGGAAACAAGGGCCCAGACCCTTAGTCGTTTAAAAGAAAAAGTCAGAAGGACTCGCCTCGACTGAGGGACTCGGCGAGAAAGAGAAAGGAACCAAGGCCCCGACCCTTTGTCATTTCCAAGAAAAAGCCAGAAGGAGTCGCCTCGACTAAGGGATTCGGCGAGAAAGAGAAAGGAAACAAGGGCCCAGACCCTTAGTCGTTTCAAGAAAAAGACAGAAGGAGTCGCACCGACTTAGGATAGGCGAGAAAGACAAAGGAAACAAGGGCCCAGACCCTTAGTCGTTTCCAAGAAAAAGACCAGAAGGAGTCGCCTTCGACTAAGGGACTCGGCTGAGAAAGAGAAAGGATACAAGGGCCCAGACCCTTAGTCGTTTCCAAGAAAAAGTCAGAAGGAGTCGCCTCGACTAAGGGACTCGCGAGAAAGAGAAAGGAAACAAGGGCATAGACCCTTAGTCGTTTCCAAGAAAAAGCCAGAAGGTGTCGCCTCGACTGAGGGACTCGGGGAGAAAAGGGAAAGGAAACAAGGGCCCAGACCCTTAGTCGTTTCCAAGAAAAAGCCAGAAGGAGTCGCCTCGACTAAGGGACTCGGCGAGAAAGAGAAAGGAAACAAGGGCCCAGACCCTTAGTCATTTCCAAGGAAAAGCAAGAAGGAGTCGCCTAGACGGAGGGGACCCGGCCGAGAAATAGAAAAGAAACAAGGGCCCAGACCCTTAGTAGGCAAGGCACCTTATTTCCAAGAAAAAGTCAGAAGGAGTCGCCTCGACTGATAGACTCGGCCGAGAACGAGAAAGGAAACAAGGGCCCACACCCTTAGTCGTTTAAAAGAAAAAGTCAGAAGGACTCGCCTCGACTGAGGGACTCGGCGAGAAAGAGAAAGGAACCAAGGGCCCCGACCCTTAGTCATTTCCAAGAAAAAGCCAGAAGGAGTCGCCTCGACTAAGGGATTCGGCGAGAAAGAGAAAGGAAACAAGGGCCCAGACCCATAGTCGTTTCCAAGAAAAAAGCCAGAAGGAGTCGCTTCGACTAAGGGACTCGGCGAGAAAGAGAAAGGATACAAGGGCCCAGACCCTTAGTCGTTTCCAAGAAAAAGTCAGAAGGAGTCGCCTCGACTAAGGGACTCGGCGAGAAAGAGAAAGGAAACAAGGGCATAGACCCTTAGTCGTTTCCAAGAAAAAGCCAGAAGGTGTCGCCTCGACTGAGGGACTCGGCGAGAAAGAGATAGGAAACAAGGGCCCAGACCCTTAGTCGTTTCCAAGAAAAAGCCAGAAGGAGTCGCCTCGACTAAGGGACTCGGCGAGAAAGAGAATGGAAACAAGAGCCTAGACCCTAAGTCTTTTCCAAGATAAAGCCAAATGGAGTCACCTCGACTGAGGGACTCGGCGAGAAAGGGAAAGGAAACAAGGGCCCCGACCCTTTGTCGTTTCCAAGAAAAGCCAAAAGTAGTCGCCTCCACTGACGGACTCTGTGAGAAAGAGAAAGGAAACAAGGGCCCAGACCCTTAGTCGTTTCCAACAAAAAGCCAAAAGGAGTCGCCTCGACTGAGGGACTCGGCGAGAAAGAGAAAGGAAACAAGGGCCCAGACCCTTAGTCGTTTAAAAGAAAAAGCCAAAAGGACTCGCCTCGACTGAGGGACTCGGCGAGAAAGAGAAAGGAACCAAGGGCCCCGACCCTTAGTCATTTCCAAGAAAAAGCCAGAAGGAGTCGCCTCGACTAAGGGATTCGGCGAGAAAGAGAAAGGAAACAAGGGCCCAGACCCTTAGTCGTTTCCAAGAAAAAGACAGAAGGAGTCGCACCGACTTAGGGACTAGGCGAGAAAGACAAAAGGAAACAAGGGCCCAGACCCTTAGTCGTTTCCAAGAAAAAGCCAGAAGGAGTCGCTTCGACTAAGGGACTCGGCGAGAAAGAGAAAGGATACAAGGGCCCAGACCCTTAGTCGTTTCCAAGAAAAAGTCAGAAGGAGTCGCCTCGACTAAGGGACTCGGCGAGAAAGTGAAAGGAAACAAGGGCATAGACCCTTAGTCGTTTCCAAGAAAAAGCCAGAAGGTGTCGCCTCGACTGAGGGACTCGGGGAGAAAGGGAAAGGAAACAAGGGCCCAGACCCTTAGTCGTTTCCAAGAAAAAGCCAGAAGGAGTCGCCTCGACTAAGGGACTCGGCGAGAAAGAGAAAGGAAACAAGGGCCCAGACCCTTAGTCATTTCCAAGGAAAAGCAAGAAGGAGTCGCCTAGACGGAGGGACCCGGCGAGAAATAGAAAAGAAACAAGGGCCCAGACCCTTAGTCGTTTCCAAGAAAAAGTCAGAAGGAGTCGCCTCGACTGATAGACTCGGCGAGAACGAGAAAGGAAACAAGGGCCCACACCCTTAGTCCTTTCCAAGAAAAAGCCATATGTAGTCACCTCGACTGAGGGACTCGGCGAGAAAGGGAAAGTAAACAAGGGCCCCGACCCTTTGTCGTTTCCAAGAAAAAGTCAGAAGTAGTCGTCTCGACTGAGGGACTCTGTGAGAAAGAGAAAGGAAACAAGGTCCCAGACCCTTAGTCGTTTCCAAGAAAAAGCCAGAAGGAGTTGCCTCGACTGGGGGACTCGGCGAGAAAGAGAAAGGAAACAAGGGCCCAGACCCTTAGTCGTTTCCTAGAAAAAGCCAGAAGGGGTCGCCTCGACTGAGTGACTCGGCGAGAAAGAGAAAGGATACAAGGGCCCAGACCCTTAGTCGTTTCCAAGAAAAACCCAGAAGGAGTCGCCACGACAGAGGTACTCGGCGAGAAAGAGAAAGGAAACAAAGGCCCAGACCCTTAGTCATTTCCAAGAAAAAGTCAGAAGGAGTCGCCTCGACTGAGGGACTCGGCGAGAAAGAGAAAGGAAACAAGGGCACAGACCATTAGTCGTTTCCAAGAAAAAGACAGAAGGAGTCGCCTCGACTTAGGGACTCGGCGAGAAAGAGAAAGGAAACAAGGGCCCAGACCCTTAGTCGTTTCCAAGAAAAAGCCAGAAGGAGTCGCCTCGTCTACGGGACTCGGCGAGAAAGAGAAAGGAAACAAGGGCCCAGACCCTTAGTCGTTTCCAACAAAAAGCCAGAAGGAGTCGCCTCGACTAAGGGACTCGGCGAGAAAGAGAAAGCAAACAAGGGCGCAGAGCCTTAGTCGTTTCCAAGAAAAAGCCCGACGGAGTCGCCTCGACTGATGGACTCGTCCAGAACGAGAAAGGAAACAAGGCCCAGACCCTTAATCTTTTCCAAGAAACAGCCAAATGGAGTCACCTCGACTGAGGGATTCGGCAAGAAAGGGAAAGGACACAAGGGCCCCGACCCTTTGTCGTTTCCCAGAAAAAGCCAGAAGGAGTCGCCTCGACTAAGGGACTAGACGAGAAAGAGAAAGGAAACAAGGGCAAAGACCCTTAGTCGTTTCCAAGAAAAAGCCAGAAGGTGTCGCCTCGACTGAGGGACTCGGCGATTAAAGAGATAGGAAACAAGGGCCCAGACTCTTAGTCGTTTCCAAGAAAAAGACATAAGGGGTCGCCTCGACTAAGGGACTCGGCGAGAAATAGAAAGGAAACAAGAGCCCAGACCCTAAGTCTTTTCCAAGAAAAAGCCAAATTGAGTCACCTCGACTGAGGGACTCGGCGAGAAAGGGAAAGGAAACAAGGGCATAGACCCTTAGTCGTTTCCAAGAAAAAGTCAGAAGGAGTCGCCTCGACTAAGGGACTCGGCGAGAAAGTGAAAGGAAACAAGGGCATAGACCCTTAGTCGTTTCCAAGAAAAAGCCAGAAGGTGTCGCCTCGACTGAGGGACTCGGGGAGAAAGGGAAAGGAAACAAGGGCCAGACCCTTAGTCGTTTCCAAGAAAAAGCCAGAAGGAGTCGCCTCGACTAAGGGACTCGGCGAGAAAGAGAAAGGAAACAAGGGCCCAGACCCTTAGTCATTTCCAAGGAAAAGCAAGAAGGAGTCGCCTAGACGGAGGGACCCGGCGAGAAATAGAAAAGAAACAAGGGCCCAGACCCTTAGTCGTTTCCAAGAAAAAGTCAGAAGGAGTCGCCTCGACTGATAGACTCGGCGAGAACGAGAAAGGAAACAAGGGCCCACACCCTTAGTCCTTTCCAAGAAAAAGCCATATGTAGTCACCTCGACTGAGGGACTCGGCGAGAAAGGGAAAGTAAACAAGGGCCCCGACCCTTTGTCGTTTCCAAGAAAAAGTCAGAAGTAGTCGTCTCGACTGAGGGACTCTGTGAGAAAGAGAAAGGAAACAAGGTCCAGACCCTTAGTCGTTTCCAAGAAAAAGCCAGAAGGAGTCGCCTCGACTGGGGGACTCGGCGAGAAAGAGAAAGGAAACAAGGGCCCAGACCCTTAGTCGTTTCCTAGAAAAAGCCAGAAGGGGTCGCCTCGACTGAGTGACTCGGCGAGAAAGAGAAAGGATACAAGGGCCCAGACCCTTAGTCGTTTCCAAGAAAAACCCAGAAGGAGTCGCCACGACAGAGGTACTCGGCGAGAAAGAGAAAGGAAACAAAGGCCCAGACCCTTAGTCATTTCCAAGAAAAAGTCAGAAGGAGTCGCCTCGACTGAGGGACTCGGCGAGAAAGAGAAAGGAAACAAGGGCACAGACCATTAGTCGTTTCCAAGAAAAAGACAGAAGGAGTCGCCTCGACTTAGGGACTCGGCGAGAAAGAGAAAGGAAAACAGGCCCAGACCTTAGTCGTTTCCAAGAAAAAGCCAGAAGAGTCGCCTCTCGTCTACGGGACTCCGGCGAGAAAGAGAAAGGAAACAAGGGCCAGACCCTTAGTCGTTTCCAACAAAAAGCCAGAAGGAGTCGCCTCGACTAAGGGACTCGGCGAGAAAGAGAAAGCAAACAAGGGCGCAGAGCCTTAGTCGTTTCCAAGAAAAGCCCGACGGAGTCGCCTCGACTGATGGACTCGTCCAGAACGAGAAAGGAAACAAGGGCCCAGACCCTTAATCTTTTCCAAGAAATAGCCAAATGGAGTCACCTCGACTGAGGGATTCGGCAAGAAAGGGAAAGGACACAAGGGCCCCGACCTTTGTCGTTTCCAGAAAAAGCCAGAAGGAGTCGCCTCGACTAAGGGACTAGACGAGAAAGAGAAAGGAAACAAGGGCAAAGACCCTTAGTCGTTTCCAAGAAAAAGCCAGAAGGTGTCGCCTCGACTGAGGGACTCGCGGATAAAGAGATAGGAAACAAGGGCCCAGACTCTTAGTCGTTTCCAAGAAAAAGACATAAGGGTCGCCTCGACTAAGGGACTCGGCGAGAAATAGAAAGGAAACAAGAGCCCAGACCCTAAGTCTTTTCCAAGAAAAAGCCAAATTGAGTCACCTCGACTGAGGGACTCGGCGAGAAAGGGAAAGGAAACAAGGGCCCGACCCTTTGTCGTTTCCAAGAAAACCCAGAAGTAGTCGTCTCGACTGAGGGACTCTATGAGAAAGAGAAAGGAAACAAGGGCCCAGACCCTTAGTCATTTCCAAGGAAAAGCCAGAAGGAGTCGCCTCGACGGAGGGACTTTGCGAGAAAGAGAAAAGAAACAAGGGCCCAGACCCTTAGTCGTTTCCTAGAAAAAGCCAGAAGGGGTCGCCTCGACTGAGTGACTCGGCGAGAAAGAGAAAGGATACAAGGCCCAGACCCTTAGTCGTTTCCAAGAAAGAAAAAGCCAGAAGGAGTCGCAACGCGAGTACTCGAGAAAGAGAAAGGAAACAAGGCCAGACCCTTAGTCCTTTCCAAGAAAAACAGAAGTAGTCGCCTCGACTTGAGGCACTCGCGAGAAAAGAAAGGAAACAAGGGCCAAGACCTTAGTCGTTTCCAAGAAAAAGCAGAAGAGGTCGCTGACTAAGGGACTCGGCGAGAAAGAGAAAGGAAACAAGGCCCAGACCCTTATTCGTTTCAAGAAAAGTCAGAAGAGTCGCTCGACTAGGGACTCGCGAGAAGAGAAAGGAAACAAGGGCCAGACCCTTAGTCGTTTCAAGAAAAGCCAGAAGTGAGTCGCCTCGACTGAGGGACTCAGGGAAGAGAAAGGAAACAAGGCCAGACCTTAGTCGTTTCCAAGAAAAAGCCAGAAGGAGTCGCCTCGACTGGGACTCGGCAGAAGAGAAAGGAAACAAGGCCCAGACCCTTAAGTCTTTCAAGAAAAGCCAAATGGAGTCACCTCGACTGAGGATTCGGCAGAGAAAGGAAAGGACACAAGGCCCCGACCCTTAGTCGTTTCCTCAGAAAAAGCCAGAAGGAGTCGCCTCGACTAGGGACTAGACGAGAAAGAGAAAGGAAACAAGGGCCAGACCCTTAGTCAGTTTCCAAGAAAAAGCCAGAAGGGTCGGCCATCGACTGAGGGACTCGGCGAGAAGAGAAAGGAAACAAGGCCCAGACTCTTAGTCGTTTCCAAGAAAAAGACAAAGGGTCGCTCGACTAGGGACTCGCGAGAAAGAGAAAGGAAACAAGGGCCCAGACCCTAGTCGTTTCCAAGAAAAAGCCAAAGGAGTCACCTCGACTAGAGGACTCGGCGAGAAGGGAAGGAAACAAGGCCGACCTTATGTCGTTTCCAAGAAAAGCCAGAAGGTAGTCGTCTCGACTGAGGGACTCGGTATGAGAAAGAGAAAGGAAACAAGGCGCCAGACCCTTAGTCTTTCCAAGAAAAGCCAGAAGGAGTCTGCCTCGGACGGAGGGACTTTGCGAGAAAGAGAAAGAAACAAGGCCCAGACCCTTAGTCGTTTCCAGAAAAAGCAGAATGGTCGCCTCGATCGGAGTGACTCGGCGAGAAAGAGAAAGGATACAGGCCAGACCCTTAGCTTTTCCAAAAAACCCAGAAGAGTCGCTCGCGAGAAGGACTCGGCGAGAAAGAGAAAGAACAAAGGCCCAGACCTTAGTCATTTCCAAGAGAAACGACCAGAAGACTCGCCTCACTGAGGACTCGGCGAGAAAGAGAAAGGAAACAGGCACAGACCCATTAGTCGTTCCAAGAAAAGCAGAAGAGTCGCCGTCGACTAGGACTCGGCGAGAAAGAGAAAGAACAAGGCCCAGACCCTTATCGTTTCCAAGAAAAAGCAGAAGGAGCGCCCTCGACTAGGGACTCGCGAGAAAGAGAAAGGAAACAAGGGCCCAGACCCTTAGTCGTTTCAACAAAAAAGCCAGAAGAGTCGCTCGACTGAAGGGACTCGCGAGAAAGAGAAAGGAAACAAGGGCGCAGAGCCCTTAGTCGTTTCAAGAAAAAGCCGAACGGAGTCGCCTCGACTGATGGACTGCGCAGAGACGAAGAAAGAAACAAGGGCCAGACCCTTAAGTCTTTTCCAAGAAAAGCCAAATGGAGTTCCCTCGACTGAGGGATCGGCAGAAAGGGAAAGACACAAGGCCCGACCCTTTGTCGTTTCCAGAAAAAGCCAGAAGAGTCGCCTCGACTAAGGACTCGTCGAGAAAGAGAAAGGAAACAAGGCCGCAGACCCTTAGTCGTTTCCAGAAAAAGCCAGAAGGGTCGCCTCGACTGAGGGAATCGCGAAAGAGATAGGAAACAAGGCCCAGACCTTAGTCGTTTCCAAGAAAAAGCAGAAGGGTCGCCCTCGACTAAGGGACTCGGCGAGAAATAGAAAGGAAACAAGAGCCCAGACCCTAATCTTTTCCAAGAAAGGCCAATGAGTCACCTGACTGAGGGACTCGGCGAGAAGGGAAGGAAACAAGGGCCCCGACCCTTTGTCGTTTCAAAAAAGCAGAATGTAGTCGTCTCGACTGAGGGACTCTTGAGAAAGAGAAAGAAACAAGGGCCCAGACCCTTAGTCGTTTCAAAGAAAAGCCAGAAGCGAGTCGCTCGACTGAGGGACTCGGCCGAGAAAGAAGAAAGGAAACAAGGGCCCAGACCCTTAGTCGTTTCTAGAAAAAGCCAGAAGGAGTCGCTCGACTGAGGAACTCGGCGAGAAAGAGAAAGGATACAAGGGCCACAGACCTTAGTCGTTTCCCAAGAAAAAACCCAGAAGTAGTCGCCACGACAGAGGTACTCGGCGAGAAAGAGAAAGGAAACAAAGGCCCAGACCCTTAGTCATTTCCAAGAAAAAGCAGAAGGAGTCGCCCTCGACTGAGGGACTCGGCAGAAAGCAGAAAGAAAAGGGCACAGACACCATTAGTCGTTTCAAGAAAAACGACAGGAAGGAGTCGCCTCGACTTAGGGACTCGGCGAGAAGGAAAGGAAACAAGGGCCCAGACCTAGTCGTTTCCAAGAAAAGCCAGAAGGAGTCGCCGTCGCTACGGGACTCGGCGAGAAAGAAAAGAAAACAGGCCCAGACCCTTAGTCCGTTTCCAACAAAAAGCCAGAAGGAGTCGCCTCGACTGAGGACTCGCGAGAACAGAAAGCGAAACAAGGCGGCCGAGCTTAGTCGTTTCCAAGAAAAACGCCCACGGACGTCGCCTCGACTGCATGGACTCGGCCAGAACGAGAAAGGAAACAAGGGCCCAGACCTTAATCTTTTCAAGAAACAGCCCACAATGGAGTCACTCGACTGAGGATTCGGCAAGAAAGGAAAGGACACAAGGGCCCCGACCTATTGTCGTTCCCAAAAAAGCAAAGAAGTCGCCTCGACTGAGGGACTCGGAGAAGAGAAAGGAACAAGGGCCAGACCCTATCTTCAAAAAAGCTGAACGGAGTCGCCTCGACTAAGGAACTCGGCGAGAAAGAAAGGAAACAAGGGCAAAGACCCTTAGTCGTTTCAAGAAAAAGCCCAGAAGGCGTCGCCTCGACTGAGGACTCGGCGAGAAAGAAAGAGAAACGAAACAAGGCCCAGACCTTAGTCGTTTCCAAGAAAAAGCCAGAAGGAGTCGCCTCGACTAGAGGAGATCGGCCGATGATACGGAAAGGAAACAAGGGCCCAGACCTCTTCTCGTTTCTAAGAAAAAGCACAAAGAGTCGCTCGACTGAGGGACTCGTCGAGAAAGAAAGGAAACAAGGGCCAGAGCCTTAGTCGTTTCCAACAAAAGCCAAAGGAGTCGCCTCGACTGAGGGACTCGGCGAGAAGAGAAAGGAAACAAGGGCCTCAGACCCTTAGTCGTTTTTAAAAGAAAAAGCCAGAAGGACTCGCCTCGACTGAGGACTCGCGAGAAAGAGAAGGAACCAAGGGCCCCGACCCTTAGTCATTTCAAGAAAAAGCCAGAAGGAGTCGCCTCGACTAAGGGATTCGGCGAGAAAGAGAAAGGAAACAAGGCCTGCAAGACCGCATAGTCGTTTCCAAGAAAAAGCCAAAGGAGTGCTTCGCTGAAGGACTCGGCGAGAAGAGAAAGGATACAAGGGCCCAGACCCTTAGTCGTTTCCAAAAAAAGTCAGAAGGAGTCGCCATGACTAAGGGACCGCT
>NW_017616818.1:0-22204 GCF_001879475.1 Ipomoea nil | reverse complement strand
GGCCCAAACCCTTCGTCGTTTCCAAGAAAAAGCCAGAAGGAGTCGCCTCGACTGAGGGACTCGGAGAAAGGGAAAGGAAACAAGGGCCCAGACCCTTACTCGTTTCTAAGAAAAAGACAGAAGGAGTCGCCTCGACTTAGGGACTCGTCGAGAAGAGAAAGGAAACAAGGGCCCAGACCCTTAGTCGTCTCCAACAAAAAGCCAAAAGGAGTCGCCTCGACTGAGGGACTCGGCGAGAAAGAGAAAGGAAACAAGGGCTCAGACCCTTAGTCGTTTAAAAGAAAAAGCCAGAAGGACTCGCCTCGACTGAGGGACTCGGCGAGAAAGAGAAAGGAACCAAGGGCCCGACCCTTAGTCATTTCCAAGAAAAAGCCAGAAGGAGTCGCCTCGACTAAGGGATTCGGCGAGAAAGAGAAAGGAAACAAGGGCCCAGACCCATAGTCGTTTCCAAGAAAAGCCAGAAGGAGTCGCTTCGACTAAGGGACTCGGCGAGAAAGAGAAAGGATACAAGGGCCCAGACCTTAGTCGTTTCCAAGAAAAAGTCAGAAGGAGTCGCCTCGACTAAGGACTCGGCGAGAAAGAGAAAGGAAACAAGGGCATAGACCCTTAGTCGTTTCCAAGAAAAAGCCAGAAGGTGTCGCCTCGACTGAGGGACTCGGCGAGAAAGAGATAGGAAACAAGGGCCCAGACCCTTAGTCGTTTCCAAGAAAAAGCCAGAAGGAGTCGCCTCGACTAAGGGACTCGGCGAGAAAGAGAATGGAAACAAGAGCCTAGACCCTAAGTCTTTTCCAAGATAAAGCCAAATGGAGTCACCTCGACTGAGGGACTCGGCGAGAAAGGGAAAGGAAACAAGGGCCCCGACCCTTTGTCGTTTCCAAGAAAAGCCAAAAGTAGTCGCCTCCACTGAGGGACTCTGTGAGAAAGAGAAAGGAAACAAGGGCCCAGACCCTTAGTCGTTTCCAACAAAAAGCCAAAAGGAGTCGCCTCGACTGAGGGACTCGGCGAGAAAGAGAAAGGAAACAAGGGCCCAGACCCTTAGTCGTTTAAAAGAAAAAGCCAGAAGGACTCGCCTCGACTGAGGGACTCGGCGAGAAAGAGAAAGGAACCAAGGGCCCCGACCCTTAGTCATTTCAAGAAAAAGCCAAAAGGAGTCGCCTCGACTAGGGATTCGGCGAGAAAGAGAAAGGAAACAAGGGCCCAGACCCTTAGTCGTTTCCAAGAAAAAGACAGAAGGAGTCGCACCGACTTAGGGACTAGGCGAGAAAGACAAAGGAAACAAGGGCCCAGACCCTTAGTCGTTTCCAAGAAAGCCAGAAGGAGTCGCTTCGACTAAGGGACTCGGCGAGAAAGAGAAAGGATACAAGGGCCAGACCTTAGTCGTTTCCAAGAAAAAGTCAGAAGGAGTCGCTCGACTAAGGGACTCGGCGAGAAAGAGAAAGGAAACAAGGGCATAGACCCTTAGTCGTTTCCAAGAAAAAGCCAGAAGGTGTCGCCTCGACTGAGGGACTCGGGGAGAAAGGGAAAGGAAACAAGGGCCCTGACCCTTAGTCGTTTCCAAGAAAAAGCCAGAAGGAGTCGCCTCGACTAAGGGACTCGGCGAGAAAGAGAAAGGAAACAAGGGCCCAGACCCTTAGTCATTTCCAAGGAAAAGCAAGAAGGAGTCGCCTAGACGGAGGGACCCGGCGAGAAATAGAAAAGAAACAAGGGCCCAGACCCTTAGTCGTTTCCAAGAAAAAGTCAGAAGGAGTCGCCTCGACTGATAGACTCGGCGAGAACGAGAAAGGAAACAAGGGCCCACACCCTTAGTCCTTTCCAAGAAAAAGCCATATGTAGTCACCTCGACTGAGGGACTCGGCGAGAAAGGGAAAGTAAACAAGGGCCCCGACCCTTTGTCGATTCCATGAAAAAGTCAGAAGTAGTCGTCTCGACTGAGGGACTCTGTGAGAAAGAGAAAGGAAACAAGGTCCCAGACCCTTAGTCGTTTCCAAGAAAAAGCCAGAAGGAGTCGCCTCGACTGGGGGACTCGGCGAGAAAGAGAAAGGAAACAAGGGCCCAGACCCTTAGTCGTTTCCAAGAAAAACCCAGAAGGAGTCGCCTCGACTGAGGGACTCGGCGGGAAAGAGAAAGGAAACAAGGGCCCAGACCCTTAGTCGTTTCCAAGAAAAAGTCAGAAGGAGTCGCCTCGACTGAGGGACTCGGCGAGAAAGAGAAAGGAAACAAGGGCCCGGAACCTTAGTCGTTTCAAAGAAAAAGCCAGAAGGACTCGCCTCGACTGAGGGACTCGACGAGAAAGAGAAAGGAAACAAGGGCCCAGACCCTTAGTCGTTTCCAAGAAAAAGTCAGAAGGAGTCGCGTCGAATGAGGGACTCGGCGAGAAAGAGAAAGTAAACAAGGGCCCAGACACTTAGTCGTTTCAAAGAAAAAGACAGAAGGAGTCGCCTCGACTTAGGGACTCGGCGAGAAAGAGAAAGGAAACAAGGGCCCAGACCCTTAGTCGTTTCCAACAAAAAGCCAAAAGGAGTCGCCTCGACTGAGGGACTCGGCGAGAAAGAGAAAGGAAACAAGGGCCCAGACCCTTAGTCGTTTAAAAGAAAAAGCCAGAAGGAGTCGCCCCGACTTAGGGACTCGGCGAGAAAGACAAAGGAAATGAGGGCCCAGACTCTTAGTCGTTTCCAAGAAAAAGCCAGAAGGAGTCGCTTCGACTAAGGGACTCGGCGAGAAAGAGAAAGGATACAAGGGCCTAGACCCTTTGTCGTTTCCCAGAAAAAGCCAGAAGGAGTCGCCTCGACTAAGGGACTCGGCGAGAAAGAGAAAGGAAACAAGGGCATAGACCCTTAGTCGTTTCCAAGAAAAAGCCAGAAGGTGTCGCCCTCGACTGAGGGACTCGGCGATAAAGAGATAGGAAACAAGGGCCCAGACTCTTAGTCGTTTCCAAGAAAAAGACAGAAGGGGTCGCCTTGACTAAGGGACTCGGCGAGAAATAGAAACGAAACAAGAGCCCAGACCCTAAGTCTTTTCCAAGAAAAAGCCAAATGGAGTCACCTCGACTGAGGGACTCGGCGAGAAAGGGAAAGGAAACAAGGGCCCCGACCCTTTGTCGTTTCCAAGAAAAGACAGAAGTAGTTGTCTCGACTGAGGGACTCGGCGAGAAAGAGAAAGGAAACAAGGGCACAGACCCTTAGTCGTTTTCAAGATAAAGCCAGAAGGAGTTGCCTCGACTGAGGGACTCGGCGAGAAAGAGAAAGGAAACAAGGGCCCAGACCCTTAGTCGATACCTAGAAAAAGCCAAAAGAAGTCACCTCGACTGAGGGACTCGGCGAGATAGAGAAAGGAAGTAAGGGCCCCGACCCTTAGACTTTTCCAAGAAAAAGCTAGAAGTAGTCGCCTCGACTGAGGGACTCTGTGAGAAAGAGAAAGGAAACTAGGGCCCAGACCCTTAGTCATTTCCAAGAAAAAGCCAAAAGGAGTCGCCTCGACAGAGGTACTCGGTGAGACAGAGAAAGGAAACAAGGTCCAAGACCCTTAGTCGTTTCCAAGAAAAAGCCAGAAGGAATCGCCTCGACTGAGGGACTCGGCGAGAAAGAGAAAGGAAACAAGGGCCCAGACCCTTAGTCGTTTCCAAGAAAAAGTCAGAAGGAGTCGCCTCGACTGAGGGACACGGCGAGAAAGAGAAAGGAAACAAGGGCCCAGACACTTAGTCGTTTCCAAGAAAAAGACAGAAGGAGTCACCTCGACTTAGTGACTCGGCGAGAAAGACAAAGGAAACAAGGGCCCAGACCCTTAGTCGTTTCCAAGATAAAGCCAGAAGGAGTTGCCTCGACTGAGGGACTCGGCGAGAAAGAGAAAGGAAACAAGGGCCCAGACCCTTAGTCGTTTCCTAGAAAAAGCCAAAAGAAGTCACCTCGACTGAGGGACTCGGCGAGATAGAGAAAGGAAGTAAGGGCCCCGACCCTTAGACTTTTCCAAGAAAAAGCTAGAAGTAGTCGCCTCGACTGAGGGACTCTGTGAGAAAGAGAAAGGATACAAGGGCCCAGACCCTTAGTCGTTTCCAAGAAAAAGCAAAAAGGAGTCGCCTCAACAGAGGTACTCGGCGAGACAGAGAAAGGAAACAAGGTCCAAGACCCTTAGTCGTTTCCAAAAAAATGCCAGAAGGAATCGCCTCGACTGAGGGACTCGGCGAGAAAGAGAAAGGAAACAAGGGCCCAGACCCTTAGTCGTTTCCAAGAAAAAGTCAGAAGGAGTCGCCTCGACTGAGGGACTCGGCGAGAAAGAGAAAGGAAACAAGGGCCCAGACACTTAGTCGTTTCCAAGAAAAAGACAGAAGGAGTCACCTCGACTTAGGGACTCGGCGAGAAAGACAAAGGAAACAAGGGCCCAGACCCTTAGTCGTTTCCAAGAAAAAGCCAGAAGGAGTTGCCTCGACTGAGGGACTCTGCGAGAAAGAGAAAGGAAATAAGGGCCCAGACCCTTAGTCGTTTCCAAGAAAAAGCCAGAAGGAGTCGCCTCGACTGAGGGACTCGGTGAAAAAGAGAAAGGAAACAAGGGCCCAGACCCTTAGTCGTTTCTAAGATAAAGCCAGAAGGAGTTGCCTCGACTGAGGGACTCGGCGAGAAAGAGAAAGGAAACAAGGGCCCAGACCCTTAGTCGTTTCCTAGAAAAAGCCAAAAGAAGTCACCTCGACTGAGGGACTCGGCGAGATAGAGAAAGGAAGAAAGGGCCCCGACCCTTAGACTTTTCCACGAAAAAGCTAGAAGTAGTCGCCTCGACTGAGGGACTCTGTGAGAAAGAGAAAGGATACAAGGGCCCAGACCCTTAGTCGTTTCCAAGAAAAAGCAAAAAGGAGTCGCCTCAACAGAGGTACTCGGCGAGACAGAGAAAGGAAACAAGGTCCAAGACCCTTAGTCGTTTCCAAAAAAATGCCAGAAGGAATCGCCTCGACTGAGGGACTCGGCGAGAAAGAGAAAGGAAACAAGGGCCCAGACCCTTAGTCGTTTCCAAGAAAAAGTCAGAAGGAGTCGCCTCGACTGAGGGACTCGGCGAGAAAGAGAAAGGAAACAAGGGCCCAGACACTTAGTCGTTTCCAAGAAAAAGACAGAAGGAGTCACCTCGACTTAGGGACTCGGCGAGAAAGACAAAGGAAACAAGGGCCCAGACCCTTAGTCGTTTCCAAGAAAAAGCCAGAAGGAGTTGCCTCGACTGAGGGACTCTGCGAGAAAGAGAAAGGAAATAAGGGCCCAGACCCTTAGTCGTTTCCAAGAAAAAGCCAGAAGGAGTCGCCTCGACTGAGGGACTCGGTGAAAAAGAGAAAGGAAACAAGGGCCCAGACCCTTAGTCATTTCTAAGATAAAGCCAGAAGGAGTTGCCTCGACTGAGGGACTCGACGAGAAAGAGAAAGGAAACAAGGGCCCAGACCCTTAGTCGTTTCCTAGAAAAAGCCAAAAGGAGTCACCTCGACTGAGGGACTCGGCGAGAAAGAGAAAGGAAGAAAGGGCCCCCACCCTTAGACTTTTCCAAGAAAAAGCAAGAAGTAGTCGCCTCGACTGAGGGACTTTGTGAGAAAGAGAAAGGAAACAAGGGCCCAGACCCTTAGTCGTTTCCAAGAAAAAGCCAAAAGGAGTCGCCTCGACAGAGGTACTCGGCGAGACAGAGAAAGGAAACAAGGTCCAAGACCCTCAGTCGTTTCCAAGAAAAAGCCAGAAGGAATCGCCTCGACTGAGGGACTCGGCAAGAAAGAGAAAGAAAAGAAGGGACCAGACCCTTAGTCGTTTACAAGAAAAAGTCAGAAGGAGTCTCCTCGACTGAGGGACTCGGCGAGAAAGAGAAAGGATACAAGGGCCCAGACACTTAGTCGTTTCCAAGAAAAAGACAGAAGGAGTCACCTCGACTTAGGGACTCGGCGAGAAAGACAAAGGAAACAAGGTCCCAGACCCTTAGTCGTTTCCAAGAAAAAGCCAGAAGGAGTCGCCTCGACTAAGCGACTCGGCGAGAAAGAGAAAAGAAACAAGGGCATAGACCCATAGTCGTTCCCAAGAAAAAGCCAGAAGGAGTCGCCTCGACTGAGGGTCTCGGCGAGAAAGAGAAAGGAAACAAGGGCCCAGACCCTTAGTCGTTTCGAAGAAAAAGCCAGAAGGAGTCGCCTCGACTAAACGACTCGGCGAGAAAGAGAAAGGAAACAAGGGCGTAGACCCATAGTCGTTCCCAAGAAAAAGCCAGAAGGAGTCGCCTCGACTAAGGGACTCGGCGAGAAAGAGAAAGGAAACAAGGGCCCAGACCCTTAGTCGTTTCCAATAAAAAGTCAGCAGGAGTCGCCTCGACTGAGGGACTCGGCGAGAAAGAGAAAGGAAACAAGGGCCCAGACACTTAGTCGTTTCCAAGAAAAAGACAGAAGGAGTCACCTCGACTTAGGTACTCGGCGAGAAAGACAAAGGAAACAAGGGCCCAGACCCTTAGTCGTTTCCAAGAAAAAGCCAGAAGGAGTTGCCTTGACTGAGGGATTCTGCGAGAAAGAGAAAGGAAATAAGGGCCCAGACCCTTAGTCGCTTCCAAGAAAAAGCCAGAAGGAGTCGCCTCGACTGAGGGAATCGGCGAAAAAAAGAAAGGAAACAAGGGCCCAGACCCTTAGTCGTTTCCAAGATAAAGCCAGAAGGAGTTGCCTCGACTGAGGGACTCGGCGAGAAAGAGAAAGGAAACAAGGGCCCAGACCCTTAGTCGTTTCCTAGAAAAAGCCAAAAGGAGTCACCTCGACTGAGGGACTCGGCGAGAAAGAGAAAGGAAGTAAGGGCCCCGACCCTTAGACTTTTCCAAGAAAAAGCTAGAAGTAGTCGCCTCGACTGAGGGACTCTGTGAGAAAGAGAAAGGAAACAAGGGCCCATACCCTTAGTCGTTTCCAAGAAAAAGCCAAAAGGAGTCAGCTCGACAGAGGTACTCGGCGAGACAGAGAAAGGAAACAAGGTCCAAGACCCTTAGTCGTTTCCAAGAAAAAGCCAAAAGGAATCGCCTCGACTGAGGGACTCGGCGAGAAAGAGAAAGGAAACAAGGGCCCAGACCCTTAGTCGTTTCCAAGAAAAAGCCAGAAGGAGTCGCCTCGACTGAGGGACTCGGCGAAAAAGAGAAAGGAAACAAGGGCCCAGACCCTTAGTCTTTTCCAATTAAAAGCCAAATGGAGTCACCTCGACTGAGGGACTCGGCGAGAAAGGGAAAGAAAACAAGGGCCCCGACCCTTTGTCGTTTCCAAGAAAAAGCCAGAAGTAGTCGTCTCGACTGAGGGACTCTGTGAGAAAGAGAAAGGAAACAAGGGCCCAGACCCTTAGTCGTTTCCAAGAAAAAGCCAGAAGGATTTGCCTCGATTGAGGCACTCGGCGAGAAAGAGAAAGGAAACAAGGGCCCAGACCCTTAGTCGTTTCCAACAAAAAGCCAGAAGGAGTCGCCTCGACTGAGGGACTCGGCGAGAAAGAGAAAGGAAACAAGGGCGCAGACCCTTAGTCGTTTCCAAGAAAAAGCCAGACGGAGTCGCCTCGACTGATGGACTCGGCCAGAACGAGAAAGGAAACAAGGGCCCAGACCCTTAATCTTTTCCAAGAAAGAGCCAAATGGAGTCACCTCGACTGAGGGACTCGGCGAGAAAGAGAAAGGAAACAAGGGCCCAGACCCTTAGTCGTTTGCAAGAAAAAGACAGAAGGAGTCGCCCCGACTTAGGGACTCGGCGAGAAAGACAAAGGAAACAAGAGCCCAGACCCTTAGTCGTTTCCAAGAAAAAGCCAGAAGGAGTCGCTTCGACTAAGGGACTCGGCGAGAAAGAGAAAGGATACAAGGGCCCAGACCCTTAGTCGTTTTCAAGAAAAAGCCAGAAGGAGTCGCCTCGACTGATGGACTCGGCCAGAACGAGAAAGGAAACAAGGGCCCAGACCCTTAATCTTTTCCAAGAAAGAGCCAAATGGAGTCACCTCGACTGAGGGACTCGGCAAGAAAGGGAAAGGACACAAGGGCCCCAACCCTTTGTCGTTTCCAAGAAAAAGCCAGAAGGAGTCGCCTCGACTAAGGGACTCGGCGAGAAAGAGAAAGGAAACAAGAGCCCAGACCCTAAGTCTTTTCCAAGAAAAAGCCAAATGGAGTCACATCAACTGAGGGACTCGGCGAGAAAGGGAAAGGAAACAAGGGCCCCGACCCTTTGTCGTTTCCAAGAAAAGCCAGAAGTAGTCGTCTCGACTGAGGGACTCTATGAGAAAGAGAAAGGAAACAAGGGCCCAGACCCTTAGTCGTTTCCAAGGAAAAGCCAGAAGGAGTCGCCTCGACGGAGGGACTCGACGAGAAAGAGAAAAGAAACAAGGGCCCAGACCCTTAGTCGTTTCCTAGAAAAGGCCAGAAGGGGTCGCCTCGACTGAGTGACTCGGCGAGAAAGAGAAAGGATACAAGGGCCCAGACCCTTAGTCGTTTCCAAGAAAAACCCAGAAGGAGTCGCCTCGACAGAGGTACTGATGTTATCACATATTTGCTTGTTATTATAGTTATTTTGAATCATCACAGTGATTATGTTCTTTAATTTTGTCTATTTAATACATATTTTCCTTGCTATTATCATTTAATTATGGTTCACACTTGTTTTGAATGTTTTACGGTGTTTGTTAGTGTTTTTGAACCATTCTAGGTCAAAGATATGAGCAAGGGAAGTTCAAGGATGAGTTTTGAGCAATTTTGGACAAGTTCGGGACCCAGAGGACTCGACGCGTCGAAAATTTCCAGTAGCATCAGAAGTCGAGACCATCAGGTCTCGACGCGTCGAGCGAGGCTTGAATAGAAGCCTTAATCACGACAAAAGGGGCGTTGGCTGCAAGATATCAAATTCCAATTTCCAACTTCAATTCCAAATTAAAGAAGGGCGGCAAGTCCTTTTAATTAATTATAGGAATTATAATTTGAGTCCAATTTTGTACAAGATTCCTATTTCATCTCAACTTTGTACCCACTATAAAATCCCTCCTTCCTCAACCCTAAAAAAACACACGGAGAGATTTTGAGAGTTCTTTGTAGACAAGAAAGAGAGAAATCAAGAGGCTCAAGTCGTCTTTGGAAGCAAGGAGGAAGCCAGGGAGATTTGGGAGAATCGCTTGGTTAATTCTTGTACTCTTCTGATGATTTGTATTCCTTTATTCATATTTGCTATGTATAATTTAGCCATGCTCGGCTAAATTCCTTAGGGATTTTTGGGTGAATTTGTTTATGAACCTATGTGCCTAGTTCGTTAATTTCTTAATATATTTATGTTTGGTTTTATGATTTGTGTTGCAATCTTGTTTTAATCTGTTGTTGTTGGTAGTTAAAGGCCTAAATTACTAGCTTCACAGTCATGTTTGTGTCACCAATGGGAGTTGGGGCATAAATTAGGGCACACACGATTGCACCTAATGGTTGGTCCTTGGGAAAGGGGAACTTATTAGGGGAAGTTTATTCTAGATTATTGCTCATCGGGAGATGGTAGTAATTAGGAATAATTGAATGCTGATCTTTGATTTTATTGGGTGTTTAAGCCATGGGAGTGGAAATTCACTAGGAATAGAGATTACGGGAGTAATTCGATTCCACTTTGCATTCCCATACAAATCTTAATTCCAAACCAAATATTACAAACGTTAATTGGCACTAGGTGATTAAACATTGTGATCCCAAGAATCCTATTTTGCTCTATTGTCTACAAAACCTTGCTACTTATTTTATTCTGCTTGTTATTTTATGCAATCAATCAATCTTCAAGTTTTGTTCGGACTAGTTTCATATGAGTAACCTAGTAGCTAGTGATTAGTACACCACCTCTCTGTGGTTCGACAACCCGAATACTCCGGGTATTATTTGTTTGCCCCAAATTACAGCAATCAGGTACTCGGCGAGAAAGAGAAAGGAAACAAGGGCCCAGACCCTTAGTCATTTCTAAGAAAAAGCCAGAAGGAGTCGCCTTGACTGAGGGACTCGGCGAGAAAGAGAAAGGAAACAAGGGCCCAGACCATTAGTCGTTTCCAAGAAAAAGACAGAAGGAGTCGCCTCGACTTAGGGACTCGGCGAGAAAGAGAAAGGAAACAAGGGCCCAGACCCTTAGTCGTTTCCAAGAAAAAGCCAGAAGGAGTTGCCTCGACTACGGGACTCGGCGAGAAAGAGAAAGGAAACAAGGGCACCGACCCTTAGTCGTTTCCAAGAAAAAGCCAGAAGGAGTTGCCTCGACTGAGGGACTCTGCGAGAAAGAGAAAGGAAACAAGGGCCCAGACCCTTAGTCGTTTCCAAGAAAAAGCCAGAAGGAGTCGCCTCGACTGAGGGACTCGGCGAAAAAGAGAAAGGAAACAAGGGCCCAGACCCTTAGTCATTTCCAAGATAAAGCCAGAAGGAGTTGCCTCGACTGAGGGACTCGGCGAGAAAGAGAAAGGAAACAAGGGCCCAGACCCTTAGTTGTTTCCTAGAAAAAGCCAAAAGGAGTCACCTCGACTGAGGGACTCGGCGAGAAAGAGAAAGGAAATAAGGTCCCCGACCCTTAGACTTTTCCAAGAAAAAGCTAGAAGTAGTCGCCTCGACAGAGGGACTCTATGAGAAAGAGAAAGGAAATAAGGGCCCAGACCCTTAGTCGTTTCCAAGAAAAAGCCAAAAGGAGTCGCCTCGACAGAGGTACTCGGCGAGACAGAGAAAGGAAACAAGGTCCAAGACCCTTAGTCGTTTCCAAGAAAAAGCCAGAAGGAATCGCCTCGACTGAGGGACTCGGCGAGAAAGAGAAAGGAAACAAGGGCCCAGACCCTTAGTCGTTTCCATGAAAAAGTCAGAAGGAGTCGCCTCGACAAAGGTACTCGGTGAGAAAGAGAAAGGAAACAAGAGCCCAGACCCTTAGTCGTTTCCAAGAAAAAGCCAGAAGGAGTCGCCTCGACTGAGTGACTCGGCGAGAAAGAGAAAGGAAACAAGGGCCCAGACCCTTAGTCATTTCCAAGAAAAAGCCAGAAGGAGTCGCCTTGATTGAGGGACTCGGCGAGAAAGAGAAAGGAAACAAGGGCCCTGACCCTTTGTCGTTTCCAAGCAAAAGCCAGAAGGAGTCCTCTCGACTGAGGGACTAGGCGAGAAAGAGAAAGGAAACAAGGGCCCAGACCCTTAGTTGTTTCCAAGAAAAAGCCAAAAGGAGTCACCTCGACTGAGGGACTCGGCGAGAAAGAGAAAGGAAACAAGGGCCACGACCCTCAGTCGTTTCCAAGAAAAAGCCAGAAGTAGTCGCCTCGACTGAGGTACTCTGTGAGAAAGAGAAAGGAATCAAGGGCTGTAACACCCCCCCTCCCCCCCAAAAATACAAGACTACTTAAAACGAGTCTTAACACCTGCAGATCAAGCACAAAACTATCACAGCGGAAGATAAAAAGATAACTGGATAAAAGGAATCCGAAACGGGGTGTTATGCCACGTATACCACACTAGGTATACGCTACGGCGACAATCTGCAAGTGTAACACTATCCCAAAAACATCCAAACTAGAACAGTCCAAAGACATTGGCACACAGGCCTCAACAACACTATCTAAAGATACAGGTGCTAAGCTACCGGCTCTAGACATCGCGCTCGACTACGCATCACCTGAAAGATACAAAGATAAATATCGGGGCGACGCCCGGTCAGCGAAAGATGCTGGTAACCCACCAATACCGTTAAGTATCATAAATAGGTAGATATATAATATGAAAACCATTTTCGAAACGGAATACATATATATAAGTCAAAAGCCAAGATCAAAAGACAACACAAGACTCGCCACTCACAAGGACAAAACCGGGAACACATCCCAAACCACAAAGGTTAACCACACACAAGGATAAAGACTCACCCAACGGAAACACATGCCAAAACACCACACCACAAGCCTCCATGACTACACACGTCACGAGAGAAGAGAACTCACCACAACAACGGCTTCACAAGCCCTCGTGACATCACCCATCACGAGTTGATACGCCTTCCTTATGCCCTGTTCCAACCTTATGGCTACCCCCAACCTTGTACCTTCGGTGCCAACCATTACCTCCAGAAAGCCCCTGTACAGCCAAGTCCAACCTTATTCCTCCGAGACCGTCGTCCCCCACCTATAACCACCAACGAAAACTCACCAATTCACGGCAACACATGCCCGGATAACACAATGTTATCCCCAAAACACGTGGACTCAGCCACAACTCCATAAAATCACGTCACGGCCACCACGAGGACCGCTGCAATACCTTGGTCACTAGCGTCCCATACCACTAATCGTGCAATCCAGGTAAAGCCACACACGCACCACCACCCACACGAAACAAGCAACGGATTGCAAAAGAAGGTATGAAACATTCTCAAACAAGAGACAGGTCACCACCCATCGACAACAACGATGGTAGCATTAAGATAATAACTAGCAAGCTCAACAACGAGGAAACTCAAGATAGTTCCGAGGAACACACAAGACACCACACGGTTCAACGAAACACAATGTTGAACACTTAGCATGATACACAACACCAAAGATCATACATGGATACCTACCATAAAGCTCTAGACCTATGAAACATCAAGAAGACACTCAAATAGTTCCACAAAAGAACAACGGGAGGCCAACAGATCAAAGACCGAGACAAACGAAACACGGGGAACAAATCCCACTCCAACCTCACCGTGTTCCCCGCGGGTGGACCCACGGGTAGTGCCCCACCCGTGGTCCCGCCGCGGGTACAACACCCACAAGGCATACGTTCCCGCGGGTAGGCCGGCAGGTGGTGCCCCGCCCGCCGTTCCGCCCGTGGGTACGTCCCTGTACCACAACAAATCCCTTCGGGGATTTTCTCCTCCAAACACAAATTCAAGTCCAAAACATGCCAAATCTCACCAAGCACAACAAAATGACTTGAACCAAGGAAAATGCCAAGCAATGGCACAAAGGAAACCTAAACACAAGCTCTAGATATGCAATATCACAAGATAAATGCATAAACTCTCACATTTCATAGCAAAACACAAGTAGAAGCCAAGAAATCATATATAGGTAAGCAAAATAGGTTTTGTAGAGCATGGTTACCTCTTGAAGACCAAAAGACTCTCTTACACCACAACAAGCTCTCCACTAAGCTCACTAGCCAAACCCACTTCAAGATCAAACCAAAAGATCATAAAGATCTAACCTTTAAGAAAAGACAACTAAGATGGAACCAAAAAGACTAGACAAGCTTAGATCTTACCCTTCTAGATGCCAAAATAGAGGAAAGATTGACTCTTGGAAGCAAAACTTGGAATCTTGACAAAGGCTTCTTTTGGCTTGAAGAACAAGCTATTCTTGTTTTCTAGAGAGAAGGTAGAGATATTTTCTAGGAAATGTAAGGGAATGAAATGAAGAAGTCTTCTAGGTTTAGATTACAAAACTAGCTCTTTGGTGAAAAGACAAGGATAACCTTACTAACTCTTAGAAAGCGTAAGGAACAAGGGAACTCCTCTCAAAGCACAAGGTACAACACCACTTAAAGATTGACTAGTCAAATATTAGTCCTTGAGTATCAAAAATCAGGATTTTAGGAATCAATTCCTCAAAAGAAATAGAATTAATTACTCAATTAATTCATGGTTTGGAGTGTGGATTTTTGGGGTGTCACATCCTCTCCCCTTCAAAGAAGTTTCGTCCCCGAAACTTGGGAACAACGAATTAAGAACGAAAGATAACAAGGAAACAAAATTGTGACAAGAAGTCCAAGAATATCCCTTTTGGTCAAAAACTCCAAAAGTTCTCACAAGGTTCCCAGGCAAAGAGAAAGACATTACGAATTCAAGGATAGGCAAGAGGTCAACAAACGGATAGATTGGCATCAAGAACTCTAACCTCAACACAACAACCAACTTCTAGACAACAACCAAGAACTAAACAACTAACCCAAACACCAACTAACACACTAGCTAAACAACAAGGCAACAAACAAAGCAAGCAAGCACACAAAGCACACAACAACCAAACACCAAGCTACCAAGGCTAAGAAACAACGAAGAAAGAAACGAACGGGGTTACCACAACACAACTAGAACTCTTCACTCTCCGACTATTCGGCCTCTTCAGACTCTTCTTCTTCTTCCTGATCTGCTTCTTCCTCAACTTCTTCGTCACCACCCAAACTCTGAACTGCAAGGCTCAACTTCTTGGCATGAATCTCAAGCTCAACAGCTAACTCTGCTCTCTCAACAGGTGCTTTCCTAGCAACCTCTTCAAGCGTGATGTACTCACCACTATCCAACTGAAAAAGATTACAACTCCGGAGATTGGCGGTATCCAACACCATCTTTCCCACAGCCTTCGAGGGACAACCATCCACACTAACACCTTTCTTAACCAAAATCCAACTTAACACCATGCCATACGGCAAACTCTTCCGATTGTGATCCCGGCAAAACACCATGTGTTGCATCATCAAAGCAGGCAGATTGAACTTAGCCATATTCTTCAAACAGAAAGCAAAGGTACACTCCAACTTACCCAACAAACTGCTCTTGTTGTTGTTAGGCAACAAACAATCTGACACCAACATAACCAAGATCCTTTATTCCGCAGACAACCACTTCTTTTCCAGCCTCGAAGCTTGAGTGAAACCACTCGTACGGCCAAACAGATAGCTCAAATAGTCACGGTACCCATTGTATCTGTACTAATCCAAGAATGACCACTGTACTGAGCCACTCCAGAAGCAGACAAACTCAACAACTGGGCTAACCTCTTCTCAGACAACACAACCTTCACACCTCTCACCTTAGAGGTGATCTCAAGCCTTTCACCTTCCTTCGTCACCACCATGTGACGGTAAAACTCTTTCACCAAACTCGGGTAAGTCTCGGCCCTTATGGCGAGAAAACCATCTAACAAACCTTGAAACTTAAGCAAATCCAACAAGGAACTTGAAAAAGATTCCGGATCAAAAAGCTTTACCTTCAAGCACAAGGTAGTGGGCATCCACCCATTCCGCTTTTCTAGCCAAGCTTGACCTTCTAGGCATGGTGAAAGATGATCCAAAGCTCAACAAACAAAGCCCACAACTTCTTCTTCTTCTACCACACTCTCGCGGCTCTCTCTCTCTCTCTCGAGCTCTCGCGGCTACTCGGTGACACGGCACAACAGACGGCGGCGGCGGCGATGGGACGGCGAAGCTCCGGCGGCGAGGCGGCGGCGAACAGCGACGGGCAGGTGGCGCTGGGCGACGGGGTGGGGTGGCTTTGGGTAGCTCACGGGTAGGGAGAAGGAAAAAGATGAAGAGAATTTGGGAAAAGAAATTAGGGGTTTGGGTGAGATTGGGGAAAAAGATGATTAAATTTGGGGATTTTGAACAAAGTGGGATTTCAAGGTTTAGAAAGAATTAAAATGGGTTAGGTTTTAAGAAAGATAATTGGCTCAAGTGGTTTAGAGGTTGGGTAAAAAAGAAATTGGCTAAGGTTCGAAACTCAAAGGTTATAAAGAAACATTAGGCTTAACTTTTAGGCTACACAAGGAAAGATTTTGGTAGGGATTGGCTATTTTTCCAAATCAAAGAATACTTGGAAAATTTAGGGAAAAGCTCAAGGAATTGGTGTAAGAACAACCAAGTCCAAAGGTGAAAGAATTGGTCTAAGCACAAGATAACTCAATGATAGATGGCTACCACAAACAAGATGCCAACTAAAGAGAACACTTAGCAAGAAAAGAGTCTATACTAAGCACCTCAACGAAAAACAAGCAAGGGAAACAAGCCAAGGATTACCAAACAAAGACAACTGCGAAACACAAGATAACACCCAAGGCAACAAAGGACACAAAGACAACTACGAAACACAAGATAGCACCGAAGGCAACAAAGAACACAAAGCTCTCGGGGACACAAGGATAGGCTCAAAAACAAGGGTTACCTGCTAGCTCCTCCTCCACCAGACCCTCCGACTCCGCCAGCGAACGCGCCATCACAAAAACTCTCCCCGGCGGCCTAGCTCCAACAGCTCCACGACTCGAACTCACTCCCGATGCTCCTCTGGCTCCCGGGGGTGGCGACAACACTCTCTGACCAACAAGCTGAGGACACTCCGCAACTCTATGACCAACAACCCCACAGCGAAAACACTTAAACGCCTGGCCAGAGCAAACTTGACCCGGATGCACCTTCCCACACTTGCGACAACCAACCGACTTAGCTTGAACCGGAGGCTCCATCCTAACTGGTCCTTGAGAAGAAGATGACACAACTCTAGCCGGAAAACTCGGTCGGGGCTTCTTGAAAGCAAAAGAACCACCACTCTCAACTCTCTTCCTAGCCAACTCAAGCGAACTCTTCTGAAGCTGCTGAACACGAAACAGATCCGCGGCACACAGATAGGCATCCTTGAGGGAACTGGGTTTACTCACTGTCAACGTTTTTCGTGCCTCATAATTTAGACCGGCAACGAAACGCTCAACCTTGGCAAGCTCTGTAGGCACCAACACCCTCGCGAAGCGCGCCAACTCTAGGAACTTCTTGTGGTACTCCACCACAGATAGGGGTCCTTGCTGCAGATGAAGGAACTCATCAAACATGGCGACTCGCACATGCGCTGGGTAGAACCTTTCGCGCATTTTGTCCTTGAGCGCGGTCCAATCAAACCTAGGCTCTTCAAGAAAGGCCGGACTGTCGTGAACCCACCACAGATCAGCTTCTTGGCAGAAGTAGAACGTTGCCAGTTTTACTCTCCTCTCTTCGGGACAACCCACCACGGTAAAAAATCTTATCAAACACCCGTAGCCACTCTTCAAGGACTATAGGGTCTTCTTCACCAGCAAAGGAAGGCGGCCGATGCCCAGACACAAGGCGACCCACATCACGGTGCTCAACCGGAGGCGGAGGCGGCGCAGCTTGATTGTTGTTCAACAGAGCTTCACTGAAGAGACTGCATCGTCTGCGTCAACTGATGGAGATTCTGGGCGAGCTGCTCGTTGGTCTGGGTCTCTGGGGAGCGGGCGCGAGGACGAGGAGGCATCGCACATCTGCTACAACAACAAGGTTACCACAAAAAAGCAAGCAAGCAAGGCAGAAAACAACACACATCTCACCGTGCAACCTAGAGTCCTAAGCCTAACACTTAGCATCTTAAGGTCGCTTAGAGGTCTCAAAACACACTTAAACACTTAGAAAGTCTAGACTCAACTCTTCCTAGGCTCTAAACCAAGGTTCAAACCTAGGCTCTGATACAAACTGTAACACCCCCCAAAAAACAAGACTACTTAAAACGAGTCTTAACACCTGCAGATCAAGCACAAAACAAGCACAGCGGAATATAAAAAGATAACTGGATAAAAGGAATCCAAAACGGGGTGTTATGCCACGTATACCACACTAGGTATACGCTACGGCGACAATTTGCAAGTGTAACACTATCCCAAAAACATCCAAACTAGAACAGTCCAAAGACATTGGCACACAGGCCTCAACAACACTGTCTAAAGATATAGGTGCTAAGCTACCGGCTCTAGACATCGCGCTCGACTACGCATCACCTGAAAGATACAAAGATAAACATCGGGGCGACGCCCGGTCAGCGAAAGATGCTGGTAACCCACCAATACCTTTAAGTATCATAAATAGGTAGATATATAATTGGTGAGCTGTCGTAGGCTTCCAAATTAAAACCTTACAAACGTAGTAGCGGGAGTAAGGATCGATCCACGAGGAGTAACTAGTTTAACTTTTGTGCTGCAAATTAAAGGTAGGGGGGTTTGGAATATATCGAGAATAAAGATAAAATAAAAGAGAATTTAAATAAACAAGAAATTTAATTGAATGAATAAAGCAATGAAAATAATATATCGAAAACACTTATAATAGGAGACCTTGGTTAGTAAAGATCCACCACCGGAATTCAACACTGATCATTGATTAATAAAGTAATTAATATGGCAATTGAATATTTGTCGTGAAATTATTTCATTTCTGTTTTCCCTTAGTTGTAGGTAAATAAAGCACAAGCGGGTTTAATTACCCCTAACTACTAAATAATCTAAGACAAGCGCTATAGATTTAATTTAATAGCAGCAATAGGAACTAGGAAAACCGACAAACTAAATAACACAAGCACAAGCGGTTGCATTTAATTTAGGAAAATATTCTACCCGAGACCAATTATCACTAAGCCGTCAATAATTAACCTCAGTTGCTACTGAATATTAGAATAATTTGTAGCACAACATTATCTAATATAGCAAATAATTATATCAAATAAATAACTAGTAGGCCTCCCTAGCAATTAAATGATACAACTATTCAAATAATTTAGAAGAATATTTAATACTCAAAATGCATAAAAACATATATATAATAAAGTTAAATAAATAACCTTACAGCGTTATGAACTCCGGGGCTTTCAATTCACTAAACCAACTAGAAATTAGCCACAAATGGACATGATAACAACTTCAAACGAATACTATAGAGGAGGGAAGAATGAACGTTTTACAATAGAAAAACTTCTACTATTTATACTATTCTTAAAAATAAACTCAAATGAATCTCTGCCACTTATTTCCTCCTTTTGCGCCATGGTGCGGTCTTTGGACAAAGCTCTCGCCGATGGAAGCGGTTTGATGACATTCTCCACTAGCTGCGCTGCCATGTCTAAATGAAAGAAAGAAAATAGAGTTTTGGGGTAAGAAAGAAAATAGAGTTTCAATTTGGTTTGATTGGTAAGCTTTATTATAAATATATATATATATATATATATATATATATATATATATATATATATATATATATATATATATATATATATATAATCATTTATAAAGCAGTACGCCTTATATATATACTAGTATGCATTCTATATATATTATATATATTATATATATATATTATATATTATATATAAAAAGAACTAATTATTAGATATATTAAATAACTAATGCAAAATTATTATAAAGATGTACCTAAAATATGAGTGTAAAATATGCCTATCAATAATATGAAAACCATTTTCGAAACGGAATACATATATATAAGTCAAAAGCCAAGATCAAAAGACAACACAAGACTCACCACTCACAAGGACAAAACCGGGAACACATCCCAAACCACAAAGGTTAACCACACACAAGGATAAAGACTCACCCAACGAAAACATGCCAAAACACCACACCACAAGCCTCCATGACTACACACGTCACGAGAGAAGAGAACTCACCACAACAACGGCTTCACAAGCCCTCGTGACATCACCCATCACGAGTTGATACGCCTTCCTTATGCCCTGTTCCAACCTTATGGCTACCCCCAACCTTGTACCTTCGGTGCCAACCATTACCTCCAGAAAGCCCCTGTACAGCCAAGTCCAACCTTATTCCTCCGGGACCGTCGTCCCCCACCTATAACCACCAACGAAAACCCACCAATTCACGGCAACACATGCCCGGATAACACAATGTTATCGCCTAAACGTGGACTCAGCCACAACTCCATAAAATCACGTCACGGCCACCGAGGACCGCTGCAATACCTTGGTGACTAGCGTCCCATACCACTAATCGTGCAATCCAGGTAAAGCCACACACGCGCCACCACCCACACGAAACAAGCAACGGATTGCAAAAGAAGGTATGAAACATACTCAAAAAGAGACAGGTCACCACCCATCGACAACAACGACGCTAGCATTAAGATAATAACTAGCAAGCTCAACAACGAGGAAACTCAAGATAGTTCCGAGGAACACACAAGACACACGGTTCAACGAAACACAATGTTGAACACTTAGCACGATACACAACACCAAAGATCATACATGGATACCTACCATAAAGCTCTAGACCTACGAAACATTAAGAAGACGCTCAAATAGTTCCACAAAAGAACAACGGGAGGCCAAAAGATCAAAGAAGACACGAAACACGGGGAACAAATCCCTCCGTGTTCCCGCGGGTGGACCCACGGGTAGTGCCCCACCCGTGGTCCCGCCCGCGGTACAACACCCACATACGTTCCCGCGGTAGGCCGGCAGGTGGTGCCCCGCCCGCCGTTCCGCCCGCGGTACGTCCCTGTACCACAACAAATCCCTTCGGGATTTTCTCCTCCAAACACAAATTCAAGTCCAAAACATGCCAAATCTCACCAAGCACAACAAAATGACTTGAACCAAGGAAAATTCCAAGCAATGGCACAAAGGAAACCTAAACACAAGCTCTAGATATGCAATATCACAAGATAAATGCATAAACTCTCACATTTCATAGCAAAACACAAGTAGAAGCCAAGAAATCATATATAGGTAAGCAAAATAGGTTTTGTAGAGCATGGGTTACCTCTTGAAGACCAAAAGACTCTCTTACACCACAACAAGCTCTCCACTAAGCTCACTAGCCAAACCCACTTCAAGATCAAACCAAAAGATCATAAGAAATAGAATTAATTACTCAATTAATTCATGGTTTGGAGTGTGGATATTTGGGGAGTCACAAGGGCCCAGACCCTTAGTCGTTTCCAAGAAAAAGCCAGAAGGAGTCGCCTCGACTGAGGGACTCGGCGAGAAAGAGAAAGGAAACAAGGGCCCAGACCCTTAGTCGTTTCCAAGATAAATCCAAAAGGAGTCGCCTCGACTGAGGGACTCGGCGAGAAAGAGAAAGGAAACAAGGGCCCAGACCCTTAGTCGTTTCCAAGAAAAAGCCAGAAAGAGTCGCCTCGACTGAGGGCTCGGCGAGAAAGAGAAAGGAAACAAGGGCCCCGACTCTTAGTCATTTCCAAGAAAAAGCCAGAAGTAGTCGCCTCGACTGAGGGACTCTGTGAGAAAGAGAAAGGAAACAAGGGCCCAGACCCTTAGTCGTTTCTAAGAAAAAGCCAGAAGGAGTCGCCACGACTGAGGGACTCGGCGAGAAAGAGAAAGGAAACAAGGGCCCAGACCCTTAGTCGTTTCCAAGAAAAAGCCAGAAGGAGTCGCCTCGACTGAGGGACTCGGCGAGAAAGAGAAAGGAAACAAGGGCCCAGACCCTTAGTCGTTTCCAAGAAAAAGCCAGAAGGAGTCGCCTCGACTGAGGGACTCGGCGACAAAGAGAAAGGAAACAAGGGCCCAGACCCTTAGTCATTTCCAAGAAAAAGCCAGAAGGAGTTGCCTCGACTGAGGACTCGGCAAGAAAGAGAAAGGAAACAAGGGCCCAGACCCTTAGTCGTTTCCAAGAAAAAGCCAAAAGGAGTCACCTCGACTGAGGGACTCGGCGAGAAAGAGAAAGGAAACAAGGGCCCCGACTCTTAGTCATTTCCAAGAAAATAGCCAAAAAAAGTAGTCACCTCGACTGAGGGACTCTGTGAGAAAAGAGAAAGGAAACAGGGGCCCAGACCCTTAGTCGTTTCCAAGAAAAATCCAGAAGTAGTCCCCTCGACTGAGGGACTCGGCGAGAAAGAGAAAGGAAACAAGGGCCCAGACCCTTAGTCGTTTCCAAGAAAAGCCAGAAGAGTCGCCTCGACTGAGGACTCGGCGAGAAAGAGAAAGGAAACAAGGGCCCAGACCCTTAGTCATTTCCAAGAAAAAGCCAGAAGGAGTCGCCTCGACTGAGGGACTTGACGAGAAAGAGAAAGGAAACAAGGGCCCAGACCCTTAGTCGTTTCCAAGAAAAAGCCAGAAGGAGTCGCCTCGACTAAGGGACTCGGCGAGAATGAGAATCGAAACAAGGGCACAGACCCGTAGTCGTTTCCAATAAAAATCCAGAAAGAGTCGCCTCGACTGAGAGACGCGGCGAGAAAGTGAAAGGTGGGAGACAAGGGCCTAGACCCTTAGTTGTTTTTCGAGGGAAAACTAAAAGGAGTCGCCTCGATTGAGGGACTCAGTAAGGAAAAAATGAAGTTGAAAGACATAAACAAAAAAATGGGGCATAAAGAAAAACGCGAAGAAAAGCAAAGGGAAAAGCTTCATTCGACTAAGGCCTGAAGGGAAAGCCAGCCCTTACAAAAAAGGTGAAGTTACTAAAAAGCCCTAGACTACGGGGAGGGGGTTTCGACGTTGACTTCCTCTACTTTTTCTTCCGCCAATGTTCCAGCAAGAGGAGCAGGTGAAGGGTCTTCCACATGAGGAGGCTGTTCAGTCGAAGTCACCAGACTCGCCACAGAAAGAGCCGCCGGATCAGCAGTCGTCGCAGATGTCTCGGCAACTGGAAAATGATTGAACACTAGCTTAAGGCCCCAGCTCTCCGGGAGTGAAGGACGGGTCGCGGGCCAAGAG
>NW_017616816.1:2500-5342 GCF_001879475.1 Ipomoea nil | reverse complement strand
ACGATGGTGCCTAAGTGCGGACTGTTGCGAACGGATGGTGCCTAAGTTGCGGACTCATGCGGAACGATGGTGCCTACGTTGCGGGCTTTGCGGACTTTGTGCGGAACGAGTGTGCCTACGTTGCGGGCATATGCGGAACGAGCGTGCCTAAGTTGCGGACTCATGCGGAACGAGTGTGCCTAAGTGCCGGACTTGTGCGGAACGAGCGTGCCTAAGTGCCGGACTTGTGCGGAACGAGTGTGCCTACGTTGCGGGCATATGCGGAACGAGTGTGCCTAAGTTGCGGACTCATGCGGAACGAGTGTGCCTAAGTTGCGGACTCATGCGGAACGAGTGTGCCTAAGTAGCGGACTTGTGCGGAACGAGTGTGCCTAAGTATCGGACTTGTGCGGAACGAGCGTGCCTAAGTTGCGGACTTGTGCGGAACGAGCGTGCCTAAGTTGCGGACTTGTGCGGAACGAGCGTGCCTACGTTGCGGGCATATGCGGAACGAGTGTGCCTACGTTGCGGGCATATGCGGAACGAGTGTGCCTAAGTTGCGGACTCATGCGGAACGAGTGCGCCTAAGTTGCGGACAGTTGCGGAACGAGTGTGCCTAAGTAGCGGACAGTTGCGGAACGAGTGTGCCGAAGTTGCGGACTTGTGCGGAACGAGTGTGCCGAAGTAGCGTGCCTACGTTGCGGACTCATGCGGAACGAGTGTGCCTACGTTGCGGGCATATGCGGAACGAGTGTGCCTAAGTTGCGGACTCATGCGGAACGAGTGTGCCTAAGTGCCGGACTTGTGCGGAACGAGTGTGCCTACGTTGCGGGCTCATGCGGAACGAGTGTGCCCAAGTTGCGGACTTATGGGGTACGAGCGTGCCTAAGTTGCGGACTCATGCGGAACGAGTGTGCCTAAGTGCCGGACTTGTGCGGAACGAGTGTGCCTACGTTGCGGGCTCATGCGGAACGAGTGTGCCCAAGTTGCGGACTTATGGGGTACGAGGGTGCCTAAGTTGCGGACTTATGCGGAACGAGGGGTGCCTAAGTTGCGGGCTTATGCGCAACGTTGGTGCCTAAGTTGCGGACTCATGCGGTACGAGGGTGCCGAGGTTGCGGAATTATGCGGTACGAGGGTGCCGAGGTTGCGGACTTATGCGGAACGAGGGTGCCGAGGTTGCGGAATTATGCGGTACGAGGGTGCCCAAGTTGCGGAAAGTTGCGGTACGAGGGTGCCCAAGTTGCGGAAAGTTGCGGTACGAGAGTGCCCAAGTTGCGGAAAGTTGCGGTACGAGAGTGCCCAAGTTGCGGAAAGTTGCGGTACGAGGGTGCCCAAGTTGCGGACTTATGCGGAACGAGGGTGCCGAGGTTGCGGACTTATGCGGTACAAGGGTGCCGAGGTTGCGGACTTATGCGGTACGAGGGTGCCGAGGTTGCGGACTTATGCGGTACGAGGGTGCCGAGGTTGCGGACTTATGCGGTACGAGGGTGCCGAGGTTGCGGACTTATGCGGTACGAGGGTGCCGAGGTTGCGGAAAGTTGCGGTACGGGTGTGCCGAGGTTGCGGAAAGTTGCGGTACGGGTGTGCCGAGGTTGCGGAAAGTTGCGGTACGGGTGGGCCGAGGTTGCGGAAAGTTGCGGTACGGGGGTGCCGAGGTTGCGGAAAGTTGCGGTACGGGGGTGCCGAGGTTGCGGAAAGTTGCGGTACGGGTGGGCCGACGTTGCGGAAAATTGCGGTACGGGTGGGCCGACGTTGCGGAAAATTGCGGTACGGGGGTGCCGAGGTTGCGGAAAGTTGCGGTACGGGTGGGCCGAGGTTGCGGAAAGTTGCGGTACGGGTGGGCCGAGGTTGCGGAAAATTGCGGTACGGGGGTGCCGAGGTTGCGGAAAGTTGCGGTACGAGGGTGCCCAAGTTGCGGACTTATGCGGTACGAGAGTGCCCAAGTTGCGGAAAATTGCGGTACGGGGGTGCCGAGGTTGCGGACTTATGCGGAACGGGTGTGCCGAGGTTGCGGAAAGTTGCGGTACGGGTGTGCTGAGGTTGCGGAAAGTTGCGGTACGAGGGTGCCGAGGTTGCGGAAAGTTGCGGTACGAGGGTGCCGAGGTTGCGGAAAGTTGCGGTACGAGGGTGCCCAAGTTGCGGACTTATGCGGAACGGGGGTGCCGAGGTTGCGGACTTATGCGGAACGAGGGTGCCGAGGTTGCGGACTTATGCGGAACGAGGGCGCCCAAATTGCGCACAGTTGCGGACGGATGCGGAAAATATCACGCAACAGAGGTTTACCCGCCTGCCACCCCAGTACTTTTACGACGGTTCTGTGTTATGCCTTGGCCTATGTCGTTTTACGTCGTTCTCGTGCCAAAATGGCATATACATTTGTTTTAGAGCTTATTGTACTATTTAATTAGTGAGGCAAACGATATGCCATATATTCCTCTCACATTCCCAACAATCCCAAGTACTTGGCTAAGTCAGACAAGGAACTTTGCGGACAGCTGGGCATAAATTTGGACATCGTCGTTTTCAATGAAATAATCATCCAAACGCTTTGAAATTTACCAAGCATTGTTAAAATGCTCTAAACTAAAGGACCATGCAATAACATTTGAAAAAAAATGCACGGAACCACCCGAAATGACCGTGTGATTTACGGGACAAACCGTGTCTACTGCTGTCACTGGGGTTTTTTTTTTTTAACTACTATAGGGGGGTATGGTAGTTGAGGTGCCGGTCGACTTTTTTCGGAACGTGTTGGGACGGGCCCCCCTCGTCCCGTAGGCCTCGTACGAGTGTTCCCGCCGCTCGTACGTATTATTGGGGACCGGCATAGACCCATCGGAGTCGCAAGGCGGGGCGGCGC
>NW_017616815.1:0-2500 GCF_001879475.1 Ipomoea nil | reverse complement strand
CCTCTTTTCTGTAGTTGCGAGAAGGCAATTATGGGAGAAGATTGAAGCACTTGGACTATTGATTGTTGAACCATGGGTAATCTCAGGTGACTTTAATACAGTGTTATCACCATCTGAAAGAAGGGGAGGAAACGAACCAACTAGATATGAGCTTCAGGATTTGGAGAATTGCTGTGCGAACATGGATCTAACGGACTGCCCTTCTACTGGAAAATTTTTTACGTGGAGAAATAGGTATATGGAAGCCAAGCTGGATCGGGTACTGATCAATGATAGATGGGGAGCCAACGGGTTAACATGCATGGCAGACTTCAAGTTGTTGGCATGCAATTCAGATCACTGTCCCGTAGTTATAACTACGTCCATTGCTATAAGTGACGGAAAAAGGCCATTCAAATTTTTAAACATGTGGCTCACACACCAGGACTTCAAAGTTACTCTTGAAAATGTGTGGAGAGAGCATGTGGAGGGATCGAAGCAGTATATTCTGGCCAAGAAACTTAAGTCTCTTAAAGGACCTCTTCGCACTCTTAACAGAAATGCGTTCAGCCACATCTCGGAGAGAACCCGAGTCGCGAAAGAAGCCTACTCTGTTGCGCAAGATGAGTTGGATGTCCTAAACGCGAATGAACAAGAGAGGGCTTATGTTAATGATCTTCGGAAGAGGGCCTTGTTCTTGATGGAGGCTGAAAGACGGTTCTTTGCGCAAAAATTGAATACAGTCCACTTGGTTGAGGCAGATAAGGGATCACACTATTTTCATAGCCTCATAAATAAAAGAAATGCAGCGTCAACTCTAGCTGCAATCCTTGATCAAGATGGGAACCTAACTACTTCACTCAATCAAGTGGGCAGCTTGTTTGTAAAATTTTTCTCTGATTTATTTGGCACCCCAAGAGAAAGGAATGGAACGGACAATACATATTTTGGCCATGGCTCCAATGTCTGCCGATCAAGCTTTGAACCTTGTGGCCCCAATCTCTAAAGAAGAAATAAAGGAAGCTTTATTCTCTATGGGTAATGACAAAGCTCCGGGGCCCGACGGGTACACTGCCGCTTTCTTCAAAGTTAATTGGAACCGGATTGGTTCACTGGTCATAGCGGCAGTGATGGAATTTTTCAGAAATGGGCAACTGTTGAAGCAATGGAATCATACCGTTATTGCCTTAATCCCCAAGAAGATGCACGATCAAAGGGTCGAGGATTTTAGACCAATCGCGTGCTGCAATGTTTTTTACAAGATAATAACGAAGATAATTGCAGCACGCATGGGACGAGTACTGCCGGACATTGTGGACCAAGCCCAAGGGGCTTTTGTAGGTGGGAGATCGGTGTCTGATAATGTTATGCTTGCTCAGGAACTTATAAGGGGATATTCAAGAAAAAGAATATCCCCGAGGTGCATGATAATGGTGGATATCCGAAAGGCTTATGACACTGTTAGCTGGGATTTCTTGAAGGAGGTTCTGCATGGGTTCGGGTTTCCGAGTATCTTCACTGAATGGATCATGGAGTGTGTAAGCACAGCATCTTTCTCGGTGAGCATTAATGGTACTTTGCATGGAAAGTTTGATGGAAGGCGGGGATTAAGGCAAGGGGACCCCATGTCCCCCATGTTGTTCACGTTATGCATGGAATACTTCACAAGAATGTTGAAGGCCAAGACTGCGAGCCCGATGTTCAAGTTCCACCCAAGATGTTCTAACCTCCGCATAAGCCATTTGGCTTTTGCGGATGACTTGATGCTTTTTTGCAGGGGAGATGTAAGCTCGGTGGGAATAATGATGAATGCGTTGAATGAGCTCGAAGGGACCTCAGGGCTAGCGATTAGTGCTACGAAATCGAAACTGTTTGTGCTGGGGTGCGTGATGACCTTAGCTTCACACGCATCCTAATGGCACCTTGTTCGTTACCTTGGGGTTCCTTTAGATGCTCAAAAGCTAAAGGTATCTTGCTACACCCCTCTTTTTGATTCCATTAACAAGTATATATCTGCCTGGAAGGGATTTTCTTTATCTTATGCAGGTAAGCTTGAACTGATAGCCAAGGTGATCCAAGGTGTGGTAGCATACTGGATGCAAGAGTTTTCTCTACCACCCACAGTTATTGAAAGCATAATTTCTATATGCCGAAAATTCCTATGGGGTGGAAAAAGGGCTCTTGTATCATGGGATGTTATCTGCAGGCCAAAAGATGAGGGCGGACTTGGCTTGCGAAATTTGAAACATTGGAACAATGCGTTTATGACAAAAACACTCTGGAATATCCACACCCGGAAAGAAACGTTATGGATTCGTTGGGTCCATGACTTTTATTTACGGAATGTGGACTTCTGGACGTGGAATCCGGGAAGAACGAGTCCGCCCTCATGCGTAGTTTGGCGAAGGTTAGGGACCTTCTCGTAAGCAGATTTGGAACCACTAGTGACTGTATCAATAAACTGGCCTCTTGGAATGGACCGAATGGCATTAATACTTCGGCCGTGTATGAAGCAATTCGT
>NW_017616813.1:0-4742 GCF_001879475.1 Ipomoea nil | reverse complement strand
ACCATGCTAGGTGAATCTTGGTCCATAATTTTGCCTTTTTCAAGTATATAACTTACCAAATAATTTAAGTGACAAGCTAAGTGTATAATACATGATGATGTTATTGAATATATTGCACTAGTTGATACTTAATATAAAATGATGTTGTTTTGGACCAAGGCCCACCATGCTAGGTGAATCTTGGTCCATAATTTCCATTTTCAAGTATATAACTTAGGAAATAATTTAAGTGAACAAGCTAAGTGTATAATACATGATGATGTTATTGAATATATTGCACTAGTTGATACTTAATATAAAATGGTGTTTTGGACCAAGGCCCACCATGCTAGGTGAATCTTGGTCCATAATTTGCCTTTTTCAAGTATATAACTTACCAAATAATTTAAGTGAACAAGCTAAGTGTATAATACATGATGATGTTATTGAATATATTGCACTAGTTGATACTTAAATATAAATGATGTTGTTTTGGACCAAGGCCCACCATGCTAGGTGAATCTTGGTCCATAATTTCCCTTTTCAAGTATATAACTTACCAAATAATTTAAGTGAACAAGCTAAGTGTATAATACATGATGATGTTATTGAAATATATTGCACTTGTTGATACTTAATATAAAATGATGTTGTTTTGGACAAGACCCACCATGCTAGGTGAATCTTGGTCCATAATTTGCCTTTTTCAAGTATATAACTTACCAAATAATTTAACTTTAAAATGTTGTGAGAATAATATAATACTAATTGGCCGAAATGAATATAGTGTAGTTGTTGTAGTAGTTATAATTATATAAATTTGTTAAAATGTTGTTAACAAATGTTTAACTAGGTTATTATTATTTTAGATTGGCTTGTGATGGATAAAAGTTGGATGAAAGCTAATCGACTTAGTCAGGAATATGAAGATGGAGTTAGAAATTTTTTACAGTTTGCAAATAATAACCTTCCGAATAGTAATAAGAGGTTCTTCTGTCCTTGTACGAAATGTTGTAATCAGAAAAGGTTAGGTGAAGAAGACATATATGATGATCTAATTGTTAATGGGATTAATCCATATTATACACAATGGATTTGGCACGGTGAAAGCGATGTGCTACAACATCTAACATGTATGTGGACAATGAAGATGATAAGTCTGAAGATCGGTTGGATGAAATGTTTCGCGATGTTGGAGAAAGAGTTTACCAATCGGTCAAATGAGTTGGATGAATTATTGAATGATTCAAAACAACTTTTATGGCCAGGGTGTAGTAAATATACCAGATTATCTGCTGTATTAAAATTATTCAACTTGAAAGCTGGGAATGGGTGGAGCGACAAGAGCTTTACTGCTTTACTTAAAATAGTCAATGATATGCTTCCAGATGGTAATGAACTTCCAAGGGTACATATGATGCCAAAAAGATGTTGTGTCCCATGGGTATGGATACAAAAAAATACATGCTTGCCCTAACGATTGCATATTGTTTAAGATGATTACAAAGACTTGCATGCATGTCCAATATGCGGGGCATTCTCGTTATAAACAAGAGAGAGTGGTAAAGTACGTTTGAAAAGTCCACCAGCTAAAGTTTTGTGGTATCTCCCAATTCTTCCAAGATTTAAGCGCATGTTTGCAAATCCAAGCGATGCGAAGAACTTATCATGGCATGCAGATGAAAGAATTCCGATGGCAAGCTTCGAACCCGGCTGATTCTTCTCAATGGATAACATTTGATAATGCATTTCCTGAATTGGCCACGAGTCGAAAATCTTAGACTTGGACTTTGTTACTGATGGTATTAACCCTCACGGGAACCTAAGTAGCAAGCATAGCTCGTGGCCAGTTATGTTGATAATTTATAATCTACCCCCGTGGTTGTGTATGAAACGCAAATACATATTATTAAGCTTGATGATTTTTGGGCCAAAACAACCAGGTAATGATATAGATGTTTTTTGCGCCTTTGATTGATGACTTGAAGCAATTATGGGATGAAGGTGTGTTAGTGTTTGACGCATACCGGAAGGAGACTTTTAAGTTGCATGCAATGCTTTTTTGCACAATCAGTGACTTTCCAGCTTATGGTAACTTGTCTGGATATAGTGTCAAAGGTCATAAGGCATGCCCCATATGTGAAGATAATACCTGTTATCATCAACTGGTTCATGGTAGAAAGACTGTATACATGGGGCATCGGAGATTTCTTGATAAATTTCACCCTTATAGAAAATTAAAAAAGGCATTCAATGGGGTTCAAGACTATACAGATGCTCCACAACCATTAACAGGGAATCAAGTTTATGAACGAGTTGAATGCATCAATGTTACTTTTGGTAAGACTCAAAAGCTTCAATCTCAAAGAGGTAAGAGGTCAAAAGAGATACCTACAAATGAGAAGAGTCCGTGGAAAAAGAAATCTATATTTTTTGATCTTCATATTGGAAGACACTAGATGTGAGATATAGTATTGATGTGATGCATGTGGAGAAAAATGTATGTGATAGTCTTGTTGGAACTCTTTTAGACATTAAAGGTAAGACTAAAGATGGACTCAATGCTAGATTAGATTTGGTTGAAATGTGTATACGACCTACATTAGCTCCACGTTGCGGGGATAAGAGAACATATTTGCCTCCAGCTGCTCATACTTTATCAAGAAAGGAGAAAATAAGTTTTTGTGAGTGTTTACGTGGAGTAAAGGTACCACAATATATTCATCAAATATCAGTAAACTTGTTAATATGCAAGATTTAAAGTTGGTGGGTTGAAGTCTCATGATTGTCATGTCTTAATGCAACAACTATTGTCAGTGGCTGTTAGAGGCATATTACCTAAAAAGTTGAGATATACCATCATAAGACTTTGTTTCTTTTCAATGTAATATGTGGGAAAGTTGTTGATCCAGACAAATTAGATGAAATTGCAAAATGACATTATTGTTACACTGTGTCAGCTAGAGATGCACTTTCCACCTTCATTTTTTGATATCATGGTTTATTTGCTTGTGCATTTGGTGAGAGAGATCAAACATTGTGGTCCAGCTTATTTGAGGTGGATGTACCCATTTGAACGGTACATGAAAGTATTAAAAGGTTATGTTAGGAACCGATATAGGCCAGAAGCATCTATAGTTGAAAGCTATGTTGCAGAGGAGGTTACTGAGTTTTGTACAGAATATTTGCAGGGGTAGAGGCTATTGGTGTTTCTACTAATCGACATGAAGGAAGAATTGCTGGAAGGGTACTCGAGGAGTCAAAGTGAAGACTATGCCTCGTGAAGATGTTGAGGAGGCACACTTGTACATCTTGCATAATACAAGTGAAGTCGAGCCGTATTTAGATGAACACAAGGCATTGATTAGAGAGCAAAATCCAAGAAGGACAGACATGTGGATTGTGGGCGGACATAATCGAACTTTTATTCGTTGGTTCAAAATAAAGTTATTGAAGAGAATAATATGTCTGAAACTGTTTCATGGTTAGCACATGGTCCTGGTTTGGATGTCCTATGCTATAATGGGATATGACATTAATGGGTTTTCTTTTTATACAAAAGCTCAAGATGAAAAGAGCACTATGCAAAACAGTGGAGTTACTTTGGTTGCAAATTCCATGCATTTCAGTAGTTCGAAAGATACAAATCCTGTGTTTGCAGAGTTCATAGGTGTGATTGAAGAAATATGGAAAATTGATTATGTTTTGTTTAGGGTGCCGATGTTTCGATGTAGATGGGTAGATAATAAACATGGTGTAAAAGTTGATGAGTTGGGATTTACACTTGTTGATTTTAATCGTGAAGGGCACAAAAATGAGCAGTTCATAATGGCATCCCAAGCAAAACAAGTCTTTTATATTAGTGATCCTTGTGACAAAAAATGGTCAATTGTTCTTCATGGAAAGAGACAAATTACTAGAGATGAGAATGAAGATGTTAGTTTTGATATTGAGGAAATACCACTTTTCTTCAAGTTTATGCCCACTATTATTGATAATAGATAGATGAAGTACATGCATCACGAGATGATCATCATGAAGGGATATGGGAGAATTGATTATTACATGTAATGCCCCGCTATTTATTTTGTTTTTTAGTTTTCTTATTGTAATACTTTTATATATTCTAATAATTTTTGTTTCTAAACAGGCGTATGGATTCAGCAAATGGTGATGGTACTACACAGGATGGTACTACACAAGATACTCATACTACTCAAAGTAGTAATACTACTTCTAAGACGAGGGGCGCCACTCGTATGCAAAAACTCATTCTGCAGTGTTCTACTGAAGGGAAACACCACATTGAGCTTGATGGATTGGAGCCTATCTACGGGCCAGAAGGCAGTGCATTTAAAAGTTATGTTGCATTAGTGGACGAATACATACTCCTATCACAATAGATGAATGCCGAATGTCCCAGAAAAATATTAAGAGTACTATTTGGAACAAATCCTGGTAACTTTTAATTTTGTAAGATTTTGATTTATTCATAAAAGTTTCTATAATTACATTTCTAACTAATAAATAATTTTGTTTTGCAGAATACTTATGATATTCCCGACACAACTGATATGAGGAAAGAATGGTTAAAATATGTGGGTGATCGGTGGAAAGATTTTAAAGCGAAATTGTGAGCAAGTATATATACGGTAGTTTTGCAGGTATGAGCCCATGTATAAAATACAACTTCATTGAACAAGAGACATGGGATGAGTTTGTAAAGTCGCATACAGGTTCAACATATGAGTATCGTTATTATT
>NW_017616812.1:0-2500 GCF_001879475.1 Ipomoea nil | reverse complement strand
TGCCGAGGTTGCGGAAAGTTGCGGTACGGGTGGGCCGACGTTGCGGAAAATTGCGGTACGGGTGGGCCGACGTTGCGGAAAATTGCGGTACGGGGGTGCCGAGGTTGCGGAAAGTTGCGGTACGGGTGGGCCGAGGTTGCGGAAAGTTGCGGTACGGGTGGGCCGAGGTTGCGGAAAATTGCGGTACGGGGGTGCCGAGGTTGCGGAAAGTTGCGGTACGAGGGTGCCCAAGTTGCGGACTTATGCGGTACGAGAGTGCCCAAGTTGCGGAAAATTGCGGTACGGGGGTGCCGAGGTTGCGGACTTATGCGGAACGGGTGTGCCGAGGTTGCGGAAAGTTGCGGTACGGGTGTGCTGAGGTTGCGGAAAGTTGCGGTACGAGGGTGCCGAGGTTGCGGAAAGTTGCGGTACGAGGGTGCCGAGGTTGCGGAAAGTTGCGGTACGAGGGTGCCCAAGTTGCGGACTTATGCGGAACGGGGGTGCCGAGGTTGCGGACTTATGCGGAACGAGGGTGCCGAGGTTGCGGACTTATGCGGAACGAGGGCGCCCAAATTGCGCACAGTTGCGGACGGATGCGGAAAATATCACGCAACAGAGGTTTACCCGCCTGCCACCCCAGTACTTTTACGACGGTTCTGTGTTATGCCTTGGCCTATGTCGTTTTACGTCGTTCTCGTGCCAAAATGGCATATACATTTGTTTTAGAGCTTATTGTACTATTTAATTAGTGAGGCAAACGATATGCCATATATTCCTCTCACATTCCCAACAATCCCAAGTACTTGGCTAAGTCAGACAAGGAACTTTGCGGACAGCTGGGCATAAATTTGGACATCGTCGTTTTCAATGAAATAATCATCCAAACGCTTTGAAATTTACCAAGCATTGTTAAAATGCTCTAAACTAAAGGACCATGCAATAACATTTGAAAAAAAATGCACGGAACCACCCGAAATGACCGTGTGATTTACGGGACAAACCGTGTCTACTGCTGTCACTGGGGTTTTTTTTTTTTTAACTACTATAGGGGGGGTATGGTAGTTGAGGTGCCGGTCGACTTTTTTCGGAACGTGTTGGGACGGGCCCCCCTCGTCCCGTAGGCCTCGTACGAGTGTTCCCGCCGCTCGTACGTATTATTGGGGACCGGCATAGACCCATCGGAGTCGCAAGGCGGGGCGGCGCACCGGACGGAGACGGACATGCAAAAAAACATCATTGGCACGTGAATTCGGTCAATCGAGCAAACGTGAATCTGCAATATACCGTCAGTAGGTTGTGAGTTGCCGAGGCACGTGTCCAATCGTCTAGTAAGCTGTTCGTTAACGAATTACGGTGCGCCGTAGGGGCGGAGGGCGGGCGTTCGCAATGAACCCGCCCAGCGTAGCGCAGTGCAGCGTACGTGTCGTCGGGCGTGGGGGTTGACCGACCTCGCAAGAGGATAGAAATATTGTATTGCTCGAGGCCTTTCATTCCTCGAGGGCTTCCTCCACAGCACTCGTTCGACGACACGTCCGGATCTGACCGAGACGGACATGCAAAAAAACGGCCGTGGAACAAGTTGGGCAAAAAAACAACCGTGAATCTGCAATATACCGTCAGTAGGCTTGTAAGTTACCGACACCAGTGTCCACCCGTCTAGTAAGCTGTCCGTTAAAGGATGATTGTGCGCTCGCTACGAATCTGCCCAAGCGCAACGGGCGTTGTCTTAGCGTCGGACTTGGGGGCTGACCCACCTCGCAAGAGGTATGGTGTTGTATTGATCGAGGACTTTCACTCCTCGAGGTCTTCCTCCACCCGATGGCGCGACGGACTCACAACCAATGCGTACGGCGAGATGGAAATTCGGTAGTTACCTTTCGTAACTATCGACGCGGGGCACTGAGGGAGACGGACATGCAAAAAAACGTCGTTGGCGCGGGGTTGTCGGTCAATCGAGCAACCGTGAATCTGCAACATACCGTAGTAGGTTGTGAGTTACCGAGACCCGTTTCCAACCGTCTAGTAAGCTGTTCGTTAGAGGATGATTGTGCTCCGGACGGACGTGGGGGCTGACCCACCTCGCAAGAGGTATGGTATTGCATTGATCGAGGGATTCCACTCCTCGAGGGCTTCCTCCACCTCACCCGATGGCGAGACGGACTCACAACCAATGTGAGCGGCGAGATGGGAATTCAAGGGTTACCTTTCGTACCTATCGACGCGGGGCGTTCCTGCCGTGACGGCCAGCATCGGTGGGGACTCGTGCACGGATTCGTCCGGGCCGGGTTCCTATCGATCCTCGCTAAGCGATTGGGGCGTTTTTTGCGACGCGAGACGGTGCGTGAGTGGTTATCGGCGTGTGCGGTCAGGTTGGATCCCTGCTCGAGCAGCGACGTCCTGCCAAGCACGCCTCTTCATACAAGACGACACAAGGGCGCAAGGCCTTGGTCGCACGACGGTTTCTGTGTTGCATACCTCGCACGGCACTGACGGCTTAACGTATTTGCATTTCGTTGCGCGC
>NW_017616811.1:0-1580 GCF_001879475.1 Ipomoea nil | reverse complement strand
TAAGTTGCGGACTTGTGCGGAACGAGTGTGCCTACGTTGCGGACTTATGTGTGCCTACGGACTGTGCGGAACGAGTGCCTAAGTTGCGGACTTGTGCGGAACGAGCGTGCCTAAGTTGCGGACTTGTGCGGAACGATGGTGCCTACGTTGCGGGCTTATGGGGAACGAGTGTGCCTAAGTTGCTGACTTATGCGCAACGTTAGTGCCTAAGTTGGCGGACTCATGCGGAACGATGGTGCCTAAGTGCGGACTGTTGCGGAACGGATGGTGCCTAAGTTGCGGACTCATGCGGAACGATGGTGCCTACTTGCGGGCTTTGCGGACTTTGTGCGGAACGAGTGTGCCTACGTTGCGGACTTATGCGGAACGAGTGTGCCTACGTTGCGGGCATATGCGGAACGAGCGTGCCTAAGTTGCGGACTCATGCGGAACGAGTGTGCCTAAGTGCCGGACTTGTGCGGAACGAGCGTGCCTAAGTGCCGGACTTGTGCGGAACGAGTGTGCCTACGTTGCGGGCATTGCGGAACGAGTGTGCCTAAGTTGCGGACTCATGCGGAACGAGTGTGCCTAAGTTGCGACTCATGCGGAGAGTGTGCCTAAGTACGGACTGTGCGGACGAGTGTGCCTAAGTATCGGACTTGTGCGGAACGAGCGTGCCTAAGTTGCGGACTTGTGCGGAACGAGCGTGCCTAAGTTGCGATATGCGGAACGAGTGTGCCTACGTTGGCGGGCATATGCGGAACGAGTGTGCCTAAGTTGCGGACTCATGCGGAACGAGTGCGCTAAGTTGCGGACATTGCGGAACGAGTGTGCCTAAGCGGACAGTTGCGGAACGAGTGTGCCGAAGTTGCGGACTTTGTGCGGAACGAGTGTGCCGAAGTAAAGCGGAACGAGTACGTTGCGGGCGCGAGTGTGCCTAAGTTACTCATGCGGAACGAGTGTGCCTAAGTGCCGGACTTGTGGCGGAACGAGTGTGCCTACGTTGCGATTGCGGAACGAGTGTGCAAAGTTGCGGACTTATGGGGACGAGCGTGCCTAAGTTGCGGACTGCGGAACGAGTGTGCCTAAGTGCCGGACTTGTGCGGAACGAGTGTGCCTACGTTGCGGGCTCATGGCGGAACGAGTGTGCCCAAGTTGGCGGACTTATGGGGTACGAGGGTGCCTAAGTTGCGGACTTATGCGGAACGAGGGTGCCTAAGTTGCGGGCTTATGCGCAACGTTGGTGCCTAAGTTGCGGACTCATGCGGTACGAGGGTGCCGAGGTTGCGGAATTATGCGGTACGAGGGTGCCGAGGTTGCGGACTTATGCGGTACGAGGGTGCCGAGGTTGCGGACTTATGCGGAACGAGTGTGCCTACGTTGCGGGCATATGCGGAACGAGTGTGCCTACGTTGCGGCATATGCGGAACGAGTGTGCCTAGTTGCGGACTATGCGGAACGAGCGTGCCTAAGTTGCGGACTCATGCGGAACGAGTGTGCCTAAGTGCCGGACTTGTGCGGAACGAGTGTGCCTACGTTGCGGGCTCATGCGGAACGAGTGTGTTGCGGACTTATGGGGTACGAGGGTGCCTAGTTGCGGA